>NC_072020.1:27501696-27586696 GCF_027791375.1 Indicator indicator | reverse complement strand
GTGTGGTGTACTAAGGCACTAAAATAATTTATGTCTATTAGTCTGACCCTTCTTAACATTAAAACAAAACTCTTTTTGTTGTTTTCTTCAAAAAGCTTTCAGTATGATGAATCTCCAATAAAACCAATTGCAGCTTGTGATGATTTAAACTGATCTTTTTAAAGATAAATCAGATTCCATGGTTAGCACTGTAATCATCTTGTCATGCTTAGTGTGATTATTCACCTTTTAAAAGTAATAGCAAAGTTTTTCAGGTTCTGCAGCCTTCTGCAGGTTCCTGGAATGAAAGAGCAGTATACCTATCACGTAAAACAGATTGCTGGATGAAGATTTATATTTATGATTCCAAAACCCATAGGAATTTATGTATTGACCTCATGTTTAATCCAAATGTACTTTAAAACAGAACAGATCTTTCAAGACTTAAATGAATTTAGTTAAGGTTTCATTAGAAAATACTGGCAGTGTGTCCCTTAATTTGCTGGGCAATTAGTTGTGTCATTATCTGCCATCTTGCTAATAAACAGCTCAGAGTAAGTTAGGTCTGTGCATTTGGGAGCTGCAGCTGTGGAACTCTGCCCTGTATATTCGGTTTGAAGTGTGTGTCTTAGTCTGATCTGAATTAAACACCAAGTATTTGGTAAAGAAAATTATTGAAAAAATATTACTCTGCAGTTAAAATACTGGCAGTGTGTCCCTTAATTTGCTGGGCAATTAGTTGTGTCATTATCTGCCATCTTGCTAATAAACAGCTCAGAGTAAGTTAGGTGTGTCCGTTTGAGAGCTGCAGCTGTGGAACTCTGCCCTTTATATTCAGTTTGAAGTGTGTGTCTTAGTCTGAGCTGAACTGAACACCAAATATTCAGTAAAGAAAATGATCGAAAAAAAAAATTACTCTGCAGTTAAAAATCACGTGTGTGAGAAAGTAGAAGAAAGAGATTGTCACAATTTTCCTGCATCAAATTTATTCTGCTTTTGCATTTAGGGGATATGTTGGCTGCTATGAGTGCATGCATCGTAAATGGACTGAAATTACATTTTTAAACTTCCTCCTTTGATTTAGGCAGTGGTGAAGGGTGAGAGTTTCTGTTAAAATTGAATGTGTCCTGGTTTTTGTGTTAACAGAGCATAGGCAACAGCTGTAGTTAACATCTTATGAAATACAGTACTAATAAATGCAATTAGCATTATTTTAATGGACATTTTTATGTTGCAGCAATCAGTGTAAGCTTTCAGAGTGAAGTACAGTTAGTACGTATGGTATTGCTACTGTGCTAATAACATTTATTGCAATGGCTTTTGCTCTGTCTCAGCCACGCTTTTGTGCAGTGGCTGTTTCATAAAAGCACACTGATAAAATATGTGCTATGAGCATAGCAGATGATATTAGAATAAATAAATGTGGAAGTTGGTTATGGCTGTCTGAAGGCCTCTTAGTTATGAAATACATATCGGTGTTGCTCCCAAGGGTTTTGAGGATAACTGTGGCAAGAGAATGTATGTTCAACCGAGAGTCTGTTCTGTATGGAGCTTTCCAAATCTGTTGATATAAGCTCTGTCACATACACTGCTTCTTATTTTTACCATTGTCATTCCTCAAAAGCTCAGAAGTTGCAAACAAAATAGGGTCCTGTTGTGATAGGTATTCTGCAGACAAAGAAGGTAAAGGTGCACAGTCCAGCGTGGTGCCTGAGCTACTTGTATAGGAGTGCTTATAATGCTAGTCTTGGAATGAGAAATAGTGCTGTGCTCTCAATGCAGCAGTGCCCCAGAGCTGAATAGCCACTCTGAGAAGAAGTGGGGCTGATGAGCATGGGTGCAGTAGGTGCACAGCCTTGTTCAAAGCTCATCAAAGAGAGCACTGAAAGGAGATGTTAAAAAGCCAACAAATGTCTTCATGCTTAGATCATTCCCTGGAATGTCATAACCTAGGGGAGAGGTGATTCCTGATTGACGGGCTGAATGTGGTTCCCCCAAAACAGCTGACCTGTCCTACAGCTCAGTCCTGGACACCTGTGCAACCCCTTTACCTCAGCTCTCCTGGGCAGATGGCTTGATGATTCTATTTCTGTGAGTCTAGATGGTAACAGGACCTCTGCCCAGTGGAGGTGTCACACTCACACGGTTACAAGGACTGTGGCAGAAAGCGGGGATGTGTAGGAATGAAGAGCTCAGCTGGCTAGTCTCCTGGGTGTGGAGAGGTGCCAGATTGAAATAGGTAATACAGGGTCAGCTCTTCATAAATTGGAGAGGCCATTAAATAAAGGAGGATCTCAGGTAGCTGGGACTGAAAATAGGAAGAAAGACAAGATAAAGAAGTTGGGGAAAGAAGGAAACAGCCTGGAAAATTACACTATTGGACACAGGAAAGGCTCTGAGGGAGTAAGATTGTAAGACTTGGTGCAAAAGAAAGGGTCTTCCTAGAATTATGTACTGGTATCAGAAAATGGAATGCTGGAATAGAAAAAAATGGGATGGGAAAGGTGGTTTCCTGCAAGCACATTTGCTTCCAGCTTCTGTGCAAAACGTTTACTGAATTTTCCTTAGAGATTTCTCTTTGGCAAATCTAGGTGATTGCAGGATTAAACTGATAGTGTGTCTCTAATGATGAGTAGAGAGATTAATCTCTTCCATGTCTTTGTCCAGAAGACCTTTTATCTCCTCTCTCATTACATAAAGGGAAATCTATGTTAAAAATATGCTTCAGATTCTCACTGAAAGTGAGAGAGAGAGATGGATCTGAACAGCCCACTCTTGATGTGATGTTGACTGCTATCTGAGTGTAATTGTGGACAGTGAAACGGTCAAGTCAGGCTCTAACAAGAGTGCCCAGGTTTGGTGGCTTTGAAGCTGTGGTTTAAACAGGAAATGTCTTTGAAAAATCACTTTTGACTAGAAGGCTACACACTATTTGAATTTAAGTCTGGAAGATACAGTTCCTCTGTGAAATTGTATTTATAGGATAAATATTATGGTAAAAACTGGATTTCATACTCTTGTTTCATGTGCTTTCGTCCCCTGTGATAGGCAGAGATCTTTCTAGTTATCTCACAGTTCTTTTACCTCTGCTAGGCTTGATGATACATTCTGTAGTCAATGTATATTGGTTTACAGCACTGAGAGACCCAGATTCTACCTTTGGACTTAAGGCCCCTTTCCTGTGCCCTGTATCTGTTTTCACAACCTGCCATTGCAACTTAACTGCTCTTTCCCACCTTGAAGGTTAGAACAGGATTAGGAAATGAGGAGAAATAGCATTGGAAGTTGATGAACTAAGGAAAGCCCCACAAGCTCCTGGCTCTTCTCATTATGCTTTGGAATTGGAAATTCTTTCATGCCTCAAGAGGGAGAGGAAATCCCATCTCCTTGGCATCTTGTTAAAATATTTCCACATTAATTGTCTTAGAAAGTTAGTCACAGAAACATACGAAACTAATATATGCTGTGTTAGGAGAGCCTACTGCAGAAATGTCTAGGAATATACTTGTTTTCGCACACTTTTGTTATTTTTTGCTGTTCTTAAAGCTTCCCTTTGGGGAACAAAGTCTGGTTTTTGTGTTGTATCTTTTCATGCTTCTGGCTTTCATGCAGTCTGGCAGTCCTGTGTCTGTTGGGATACCTGATCATGAAAGCTGGCCTTTGAACAGACAGGTCCTGCACTCAGTTGTTGCATATGCTGCTGGCATATGCAGAAAGTGTGACACAGCATCAAAAACGTCCTTATTGTATGTGTGATGCAGAGCTGATTCTATGCAAGTGCAGTAGCTATTAGACTGGGGGCTTAGGGCATCTGGCAGTGTGGCCTGATACATGTACAGAGGTCTCATAGCTTAGTGCCAAAAGCAGTAAGATGACAGCAAAATTTGTAGTCTGCTGCCCAAAGTAGCAGACCTGTCAATTCTCACAGGATCACACAGGATCACAGGATGTTAGGGGTTGGAAGGGACCTCCGAAGATCATCGAGTCCAACCCCCGTGGCAGAGCAGGACCATAGAATCTAGCACAGGTCACACAGGAATGCATCCATTAGAGATGGCTGCATCTCTACTAATGATCAGTACAAACAGGAAACTCAATGCCACTAAAAATAGAACTGTTTTTCTTCACAGTTATTTTGTTGAACAAACCTTTAAAACAAATAATGCCAAAGATTCTGAAATGTGACGTTCATGTGTTGCTCACAGAGTTCTTCAGTGACAAGGATGCTCTTGCTAGATGACACTTGAGGATAATAGGGAAATTATTTTTGCTTAGATTCTCTCTTTTTTCTGAAGTGTATGTAGCATTTTATTTGTAGAGTATGTCAAAAAGAGCATGCAAACTAAACCAGTATCTCATGTGTCACTTCATGCTTCTGAGTTGCGCAGGTTAAAAGCTAAGATCAGTTTGTTTAAAAATGCAGCAGCTGTGTTGGCCCTAAGCACATATCAGTTTAGGCGAGATAGAGGTGTGACACTCAATGGTGTTGCAAAAGACCTATTGTCAAAGGACTTTATGGATTTTGAATTCAGGGCATGTGTAGTATTACCAAAAAAATCCCCTGGGGTTATAGTGGCAGCTTTTTATAGCAAGGAATTGTAGCTGATCAGTGTGGAGAACTGTGCAGTTTAGTCTGTGGCTTGTGTATTTTTGGTTTGATAAATTAGTTCTTGTGGTCTGTGTACTTGCTGGTGTGAGAAGCATGGTTTGTACTAAAACTTCGCTAGTGCCTGCCAGTCACAGGCTTTGAAAGATTTTAGTGTTGCTTAACCAACAAGCAAATGTGAACCATTTCTTCCTTTCTAGCCTTTCTTCTTCCTACTCAGTATCACTGATGCAACTGAATAAACGGTCCCCTGTTAGAACAACTGACATCTGGAAGACTCTTCACAGTACTTCACATAGCAGCGTTCTGACTCAGCCATTAGTTGTCAGAGCTCAAATCGAGGTCATCTCAAGAAATCTGTAATGCCTTTTACTTTTAGCAAGAGCTGGCCTGAAAATCTGCTTAATGTTGTCATTCAAAATTTACATGGTTTCATTAGGCTTATTAAAAGCAATGAAAAATGCAGCAGTATGTAGCACTGATAAAGCCCTTTCACCTTACTATTTCAAATCACGTTTATAGACGATGAATTTAGCTTTAGCCCTGGGCAGAGGTATTATCTCCATTTTATGGACAAGAAAACTGAGTTAAATTCAATGACTTGTCCAAGGTCATACGTAAGACTGATAGTATTGGCGGGGGGTGGGATGTCCAGACTTCTGTCTTAATTGCCTGATAATTTTTTTGGAATAAATTCAGTGTCTTAGAAAAGATGCATCTATGTCTTTAGGGATGTAGAAATTATTTGGAGGATTAATTTTGCAGAAAATTAATTTTGAAAAAAATTAATCAGTATTTTCCCCAGAACCATGATTCTCACAACTGAGAATACGAGGAATTATTCATATCCTTTTCTGTGAACTTCAGTTCACTGCTTCCTACAAACACTTTGTTGTAGTCCACTTTGGCTCTGTTGTTCTCTGCCTTTGTGAAATAAAGCTGCCCTCATTATTGAGCGTTCTTACATTTGCATATGTACAAGAGGGAACAGCTGCTTTCTGCAGGGATTTTGTGTACTCATTCATATTCCCACAGTGGTGGCCTTGTTCTGAAGCATACTGCTACCCTGTGGAAAAGCAGAAGAATACATGGACAATATAGAAATCAGTCTGTTATTAAACATTTTGAAGTACAGCCATAAAGGGAAAAAATATAACCACAGAGTTATTTTTACATCTGAAGCAAGTGCCCCATGGTGATAATATATGAAATTCTCCTCTTCTTAGAGCTTGTGAAAAGTTATGGGGAAAAATTACTTAAAAAAAATAAAATTTACAGTCCTTTAAAGTTTTTAGAGAAAAATATTGATGTTGTTACTAAGAATGTTTTAATAGTAAATAAATAAATAAATAGATGCTAGTTCTTACTTCACTCCCAGAGATTTGTAAATAATTGCTAGTTCTTACTTCATTCCCAGAGATTTGTAAACAGGAATACAGTCAGAGGAGTTTGACCCTCCCATTTTTATTTTATTTTATTTTTTTTAATAATACTTTTACTGTGTATTTTCTAATGCATCAACTCAGATTTTGAAGTATTCTTTTTTTTTAATATATGAAAAATTAAATGACAAAACCGAATGAAGTCTCTTTGTAAACTGAAGGACAGAAAATCCCTGACTCATTCTGGATGTAAAGAGAACTAAACCTCTAGCCAGAGCTGCAAGAGTATGTTGAGGAATGTAATTTGTACACACCCTGTGAAAATGCAACATCCTAGTGAGTTTTGAGAACTTTGCTTTTCAGTTCCTTAGAAAAAAACAATTACACTTTTTTCTTTAAGATTTTGAAGCATCTTAAGGTGTGTTTGAGTCCAAGTGTATGCAGTTTTAACCTGAAGCTTTGAGAGAGGTATATATGAGGCTGTGAAAACCTGTGCAGTTAGAATGGAAAGTGTTAGAATGTGATAGTCACAACAGGACCAACATTTAAAATAATACAATGCAAATACGATTCTGAAGCATTTGCTTCCTTTCTGTTTTTTTTTTTCTTATTATTTTGCCATCTTCTACTGTTGGACTTATTAGTAGCAGATAGTATTAAACTATTTGCAAGAAAAGAGGCGGGAAAGCACTCACAGAGTTATTAATATTATGCTTATGGATATCTGAACAACAACAACAAAAAAGTAAGGTCATAGCCTGACCTAGAGACCTTGGCAGTGTCCTTTAAACAAGCATTAATCATATGTAGTGCATCAAATCATCATGGGGAGGTCACTAATGTTATCTTGCACAACCGAGAATAACAAATGACTCTTAATTTTCCTTTCTGTACATGACAGTAGTGCTGACAACTTCTGTGTATATTTTTTTGCCCTGTGCCTAATCAACTGATCATTCTCAACACAATATTTTTCCTTGACGCACATATTTTCGCTATTTCTGCATTATAGGAACCTATGTAGAGAACTTGTAATGGATTAGTCATAAATGCATGTTTATTTCTGCAATGAAAGTAGTTTCTGCAGCTCTTACACTGAGGAACTGGATTATGTTGACTAATAAAAATACATAATATTTCTAAAGCAGTGCTCCAAAATTTGGGCAAAAGTACACTGTGCTACAGCATTTTTTGGGGAAAATGCATATTGCTCAAAACATGTTTTTGATAATGTCTTTAGTCATATGAGAAATCTAAAAGAATCCATGCATCTTCTACATGGCATGTATTAAAGTTGCTTAAAAGTCCTAAAGGGGGCATTCCTAGTTGTAACTGGAATTGTGATGTTCTCAGAGATATGTCTTTATATGCAGTAAGAGAGCCAGAGTAAATATTTCAGAGCTAAGCTGAAGACTTAATTGCCTGTCAGCTGCTGGAAAGGTCCTGTTAAACCAATTATAACCCTATAATGCCTCAGTCTTTATTCTGCAATGGCCAGTCCTGCAGCCGTGGGGTACTGGAGGAGTCCCCAGGATCGATGTGTGTTAAAGGGTTAACAGGCACCTTAGGCAACATTTTGTGACTGCTGCTGCCTTTGCAGAAATTGCCTCAGGATTTCAGCATTCTGGCCTGTCAGTCTAGTCCCTGCTCCACCACCTGCACGCCGATCACTCCAGCTGGTTTACTTCTCCCATTTTTGCAGCCTGGCCTTAAGCATGAGCAGTGGCTGCTTGGCTGAGCCTTGCAGAGACTTGCAACTTGTTGGCTGTCCTGATACTCATTCAGCCCTTCACCATGGATTTGGAGGCAAAAGCCATTTGTTGGCACCTTGGGGTGCTGCAGTTCAGAACTCTGGCCCTGCTTTGTCTTTCGCTGGTAGGGCCAACTGTTATTTTGGCTCCCCAGACATTTTCCTGACTGAATTTCATTGAATGGCAGTGGGACAGAGTTCACAGAAGTCTAATATATTTTAAGATTTTGCTGCAGCTGCAGACTTTCTCAGTGGCATTTGTTTACTCAACCACAGCACTCATGTATTTTAGAGACAAAATTAGCAGCCTCTGTTGCTAGTTGCTAAAACCAAGTGGTTCATAGGAGAATGCAATAAAACTAGAGAAAGGTATCAGATTAAATCTCATAGAACTGAGAACTCTGAAGTATCTTGTATCATCTTTTCAAAGAGTCTTAATGAGTGGCTAAACAAACTCTAGGTTTTATCCATGTCGCTGGAAGCTTTCAGGAAAACTCTCTGACTGGTGATTTCTACCCCCATCCACTGGTTCTTCAAGGCTAAGTGTAGTTGGGCTTTTTCAACCAGCCCACTGGTAAAATTGTGAATTGGGTAGGGTAGAGCAAAACCTTCTTATTTTGTCGTATAGGCAAAGTCCAGGACGCTCATTGTGTTCATATCATTTGCAGTAGGTGCCTTTGCCTTGCTTGGGGTATTGCAAATTAGGGATATTTAGATACCCTACCCATAATATTGAAGACACATTTGAGTTGTTCTGTTACTGCTTTGCTGGAGTCCCCTTTTAGAGTTTTGCCAGAGGTTTAAAATTCCTAAGCCAGATAGCGTTCTGTTACAGACATCTTTAAAAAGAAAATACTTCATGCAACAGCTTCCAGCTCAGTGAGACTCATCAGAATAACAGAAGAAAGATTAATAAATCTGAGCCACTGTGCAATTTATAATCTCTTACATACCTACAAAATGCCTTTTTTTCCCCCACTAATAGTGTTACATTTTAGTATGCTTTGTAACCAGTAAGTTTTAGGGTGTTTTTTTTTTTTTTGGATGACTTGCTTCAAGGGAAGATCCAGAATTTTAGTTTCAGAAAATTGTGTACTCTGAGTTTCTGAGTCTGTGTGTCCACAGCTAGCTTGAGGTGGTTAGTAAAGCCCCTGATTTTTAGAAGGCTAATTGCTTCTTAAGGTGGAGAAAGAGTTGCTGGGTCATCTTTTCTTGAAATGTGCTGACTTGTGCTGCAGCTCAACCTCTTTCACCCTTCAAATGGTATTGTTCAAAAGTGACACCTTCTTGTGTTTAATAACCAAGTGATAAACTTTAGGTTGTTCCATATTGTAATATATGTCTTCAGTCATGGGGTTTTTTTTTTTGGTTGTTGTTTTTTAAGACTGACAAGATGTCAACAGTGAAACTCACAGAACAAATCTGTGCAGAGTTTTGGGTTGTCCATCTACATTCAGTTTTGTTCATATAAATCCCTCTGTTGGTCTTTGTTTTAATGGCCTTCAGTGCTGAGGTTTGTTATTGCCCCTTCAATGTGCTCCTATTATAGTGTGCTTTTTTTTGCCTGTGGACCCATTTCAAACTATAAATCAAGCACATCAAGGTAGTGGTGTATGCTGTGGCTATAACTGATGACTAAGTCAATGATCTCTGTCCTGCCAGTTGTGTTTAAGTGCATTTCTGAATCTAGATTGCATCTCTAGAATCAGCTGGGTAACTTAGGCTCTAGCCTAGTGATTCATGCATTAACCAAACCAGTGTGTGTAAGTTTCTGTTATGAGCATCAGTTTCTCTGATTTCTCTCTTAATGCTTCTTTTCTCTTTTTAAACTAACTCTCACCTTGGTCTGCCTTTCTTTTTTTTCTTTTTCTTTTTTTTTTTTTAATGCTCTCTTTCCAGGAGCTGCTGTTATGAAAAGTTAAGAATGAAGCATTTGTGCTATTCTAATGCTGATTTAATTCTGTATAGACATCAAAGTTGTTATGTCTGGTACAAATATTTCAGAGAAGCATGATGCTATATTAAGTTGCCAAGAACTGTAGGAATTATGGCATGCAAATTAACGAGTTAAGGATTTCTGCTTTATTTGTCCCTAAACATGATTTTTTTTTTTTTTTAGATTTGTACCTGTAGAAGTATTTTCAGATTAACTCCTTTGAGTTATCAGTGTAGTTGCATAATCTAACTTGCTGTTGTATACCATGGCAAACGAAGAACAAAGAGACCTGAAAGATGATTATGAACTGAGACTGTAGCTAAAAGTACTATCTACATGAATTTTTCTCAGTCATTTAGACAATTATGCTTGGATGAATATTTACCTTTTGTGGCAGTAAAAGTCTCAAAATGGAGAAAAATCTTGAAGGACCACAACAATTTTTATTGTAGAATTCAGTGCAGAGCTGCAGCGGTATATGTAGATATGACTATTTCTGTCTCTCTCTTAATTAAACATGATTGTTTTTTCCTTTTTCCTTCTAAACTTCATGGTTACCTTTTTTTCTTATTGTGTAATCTTAATTTGGTTCAGCCAACTTCAGTGAATAAAGGATGCTAACATATTTACACAGATGGTCATCTAATTTTTTCACTTAATATGCAACACATTCTTTGCTATTTTTCCTCTTTCTATAGACGTTTCTTACTAAAAAAAATATTTTTAACCTTATTAATAAAACCCCCAAATCAGTAGGGCTCCTTTTGGGGCTATAGAATATGGCAGTAGATGCTACCTCCAAGAAATAGTGAAATGGAAAAGTGATAATATGTGCGAGGGGAAGTTTCTGAGGCTATTTGTAAAGTTTTGATTTCTAAATGTTGCCTTGAGGCTTGGTTAGAAAAGCTCAGTGTTTGTAAAGATTATCCTGACAGCAATATGCTGGGTCAATTGTCAAGACGTGTTTAGCATGGGGGGATGTATTAATCTGCTGCAGCCAGCACTGTAAGTGGTTGGAATAAATAGAGGGCTCAACAGATGAAGAGGGATTAACTGTGTAAATTGAGCAAACTCTTCAATCACTAAACCAGTGATTTTAGAAAGGATTAGTCTGCTTTTACAAATATTGATTACTGATTTGTTACTTGGAATGGAGATGATATAACTTGTGCAGTTGCTCTGTAGTATGGCCATGTGAAGTGTACATCATTCATATTAATGGGTTTGTCGTAGGCATTACAGAAACGGACAGATTTATTATAGCAGTGCTGTAAGCATTGTCATCGTTGAGTTGTGTCAGCATTTCCATTAAAAATCCCCTTTCCTTTTTTTTCTTTTTTTCTTTTTTTTTTGATGTTCAAAGATCACCTTTAAAATGTGTTCTGCTGAAATTTGGTGATTCCAGTTTATAGCTTGAACACAATCAGGATTTTTGTGAAGTGTTTCGGAATTGAATCAATGCATTTTAAATTAGAAGAAAATACTGTATGTGACCTTAAAAAAAAAAAAAAAAAAGAAGTCTGCAGGTCTGAATTCTTTGGTTTTAGTGCAGCTTTTCAGTGATAACTCTGCATGTTCAGTAGTTTCATTAAGCCAGGTTCATAGAGGACTGTATGTGTTGTTTTAAAGTGAAAATAGCTGAGGAGTTTTTGTATAAATAAACTCTTTTCCTGTCTAAGGGCTTGTCTGGCTTTTTACTAGTTACATTATGAAGATTATTGTGTTTCATGCACATCCTGCACCATTGATGTCCACAGACCACAGTACTACAGGACAAGGAGCAGTGGGTGGAAGTTGAGGCATAGAGGAAGTTCCATGTGAACATGAGGAAAAATTTTTTTCACTGTGAGGGTGATGGAACACAGGAACAGGCTGCCCAGGGGGGCTGTGGAGTCTTCTCTCTGGAGGTATTCAAGACCTGCCTGGATGAGTTCCTGTGTGATCTGGTCTAGGTGATCCTGCTCTGGCAGGGGGGGTTGGACTGGATGATCTTTTGAAGTCCCTTCCAGCCCCTAACACTCTGTGATTCTGTGAATACTGTCCACAGACCAAGTAACACTGTGTTAGCAGATTCAGTTAATTCATGCACCTTTGATGTTACAACTGGTTTAAATTTCAACAGTGGCACATTCACTGGGTACTTCATTTTTCTAATCCTTAATTTAGATATATAGGTGGAAGAAAAAATCAGGTGTGGTGTGAGAATCAAGGGATACAAGACGAGAGTTCAAGGAGATTTGAAAAAAATCCTGCTTTTGGATTTCAATCCTGTAGACAATATCAAAGTAAAAATAATTGTTGCTAACTGCAAATAAATAAAAAAAAAACTTCATATATTCTTACTTTATATTAAAGCCAGTAAGAATTGCACAGTGTCATGTGAGAAAGATAATAGTAGTGTGTGAAAAATGAAATACATTCTGTAGCTTGGTATCACTTAGGCCATTGAAAAATTAAAGGGGACACTTTGAGTGACTGTGTGTAACAAAAAGGGACTTATGGGAGAATTGGAGCAGTAAGGCTGATATGTTCTCTCTTGTTCAGAGAAAAACAGTTTCTTCCAGAGCTCTTGTTGCTTTCATCAAGTGTGTGATTTCTTCTGGAGCCTTCAAATGGAGTGGAAAATAGTGTGGTCGCTGAGAAAACTTGAAGTTGATATTGGAAAGAGGTTCTTCCTGTCATTCTCAGTACTCAAAGGTGAACAATCACTGAAATTTACATCTGGAAAGCTTTCAAGAAACACAAAAATACTTTGATGGCTTCCTGCAGTGTTTCCCTTGTTCTTTTAAGTTCGGTCCCATGCAATTAGAGCAAAACAGGCAAATTTTTTATTGTTGTAGTAGCAACCTCCTTGTGAGAGGACGTTTAACATTAGTGATGTATTTTTCCAACAATAAAACCTTTGAATTTTTATTACCTCTTTCAGAGTACTTAGAAATAAGGACATTGTGTTAGTCACTGGAGTTTTTACCTTTTTTTATCGTCTTGCTCTGTAGATTGATTTCTTTCCTTTTTTTTTTTTTTTTACCCTAAGCACCATGTCATCATTGCAGGAGGCTCTAATTCTACCAGAGCTTCCTCCTTTTACATGCTGAATGATATTTGATATGCATTTTGTGTGCTGCAATGGGAAAACTTGAAAGGCTTGTGTGAACTGTTTTTCTTTTGTTTTTCTTTTGAAAAGGCTTTACACACAAACTGCAGTGTAAAGTCATACTTCCATCTTAATCCAAATTAGCTTTCAATGCAGAGGAGCTTTGAGTGTGGTAGTTCACTGATCACTGAGCATAGCTTTTACTTAAATTATCAGTGCTAGAAGAAATTTATCAAAAATGAGGCAATGAGGCAGAACATTCAAGCCATTTTATGTTTGCAGGATTCCTGCAAAACTGTAGCTTTGCTGGACCTCCTCATTGAAGTCTGCAAGTGCTACTTTTAAAGATGTGAGTCTGTTTTCAGCTGACTGTAGGAATTCTAAGCTTATCCCTTATACAGATGAAAGATTTTTCAGCCTCAACAAGTAATGTTAAAACTTTTTTTTGATTGAGAATATGAGCTGATGGAGCACTTAAAATGCTTCAAGTGTGTGTGTGTGCTTCCTTTCAGAAGCCTAAGCAGGCCAAGCCTCTAGCCAGGAGTCAGATCAGCTGCAACTTTGCAGACTACACAGCTAACCTGAAGGGGCTGACACTTGGCATGAGTGACTTCCACATAGAAAACACCATGCAATTATTTTGGTGTTTTGTGGTAGTCTGAGAATGTCCTTGTTTTCCCTGAATTTCTTTGATGTTGCTCATTATATTGTCAGTGTTCTATGTTTCTGATGAAAGCAGTGGCTAAAAGGTTCCCCTGCTCAAATATCCCTATCTCAGACTGAAATTCATGTTGGATGATTTCCCTGTTCAGCTAAATTTGGCACTCCCAAGTGTACTGTGGTGTATTTTTTTTTTTAAAGGGCTTTAACTTCTGGAACTAGAAGCATAACGATTTAGGAAATGACCTATAAAGCTTATTTAGGAGAGAATACAGGGAAAAAATACTGGAAAATATAAAATTAAGAGGAAGAAAATGTGTATGTTTTTTGTTTAATGGAAGTGTGATCTGTGAAAAATCTAGCTTGTGTGGTATTACCACAAAATTCACATGATTGTAGCTCTGTCAAAATATTAAGTAATAAACTCTTAAATTATTAGGATGCTGAAACTAAATGAACATGTCCTGCTAATTTTCAAATATAATTTGCAAAAATTCATTGTTTAGCTTTGCAAGAAATTACACTTGGCAGTTTTTCTGCTAAAGCATGTTAAATCTTTCTCATGTTCAGTTAAAACAGTTGTCATTTGGAGTCTCAGTTTAGGCTTTTTTTTTTTTTTTGCTAAACAGAACGTGCCAGTTGCCCAAAGATGACATTTTTAGAGCCTTCAAAGGCAGTAATTAAAAACATTGTGACAAAATCAGAAAAGCAATAGGAATCTTCTAATTCTGACTACCAAAAGTTTTTCGTAAGGTGCTGTTTATATTTCCAAAGGCTTCGTGTGCTTACCAGATGGCTTTTTAAAAATAGTAGTTCACTGCAGTGTACAGTTGTATTGTAGCATCACCTTTTCCAGATGTTTGAGATGTTAAACTGAAAATTGATTTTTTTTTTTTTTTACCTGAACCTATTAAATGCTAACTTTTAACTTGCTCTTTGGTAAACCTACAGGACTTTTTTTTTCCTGTTAGTCATCTGGGAATACAGGAAACATGATGTGGTTAAAGATGCTATCCATATGCAATTTGACATCATGCTGTTCATACTCCAGCTGTAGACTCTTTATTCTTGGCCTTTTAATTTTCTTTGATTAGCTAACAGGACCTTCTGTGGTTCAGCTATCATCTTGATATTCTGAATCTTTACTTACAGTTTCTAATCAAAATTGGATGCGTGTGCTTGTCTCTGAGACGATGCTGGAAAATTTCAGCTTGCCTGCATCATTTCATGGGAATTTCCAGTACCTCTAATTGATCCATGATGGTCTGTTTTGACTTACTTCTATCTGCAATACAGAGGCATTGTTTTTATCTTTGTGTTTTCCTGCAGACTTTATTTCTCATAACAAAGTAGGAAAGCTGAGCTTCTTATTGCATAGGCAAAATTTGTATTGTCAGTCTCTACAACTGATAGACTTTTCTGTTAGGTGCAGTGTGGGCCTCTGAGTGACTGAAACCTTTCTGTCTCATGCTGGAATGAGTGATTAAACTATAATGATTCATGGAGAGATATAAGCACAACTTTTATGTTTCTGTGCCTTATTTTACAGTGGCACAAGCACTAGACCTTGTGCAAGAGACATTTTCTTTACTGCTGTGTCCTCTTTCTGTCTTCTTGCCTCAGAATCTTTGAGAAACAGCAGAAACAGGAAGGCTGCTCATGTGAAACATGCAGTGGCCCCTTTTATAACCCTGGAGGATAATGTTTGCTCTCAGCAGAAAACATGATGCAAGAAGCATAATTCCACCCCCCTGCCCCCTTTTTTTTTTTGGTCATATGCCATGGGTGTCATTTGTGAGATTTGAATAATTCCCTGTGTGAAACTCAAATCTGGATCAAGGGGTGAAACCCATCAATTTCTTTCGATGCTATGAAGATATGCAAAAGGGTAACAATAGGTTGGCTTTGGAAGCCAAGAAAAGAATGCATAGGGCAGGACAATATTGGTTTATAAATTCAAAGTTAAGTTTGGATGAGGAGTGCATTATTCAGGATAATTCAATTAGGCTGGATCCTGGTGAATGGAGTCGGACTGGCTGACTCCTGTAATTTATTAAAAAAAAAAAAAAAAAATCTCCAAGGCTACCTGGACTTGTGCAAAGCATTTGACACTGTCCTACATGATGTGTCTCTCTCTAAATTGGAGACACGTGGATTTGATGGATGGACCACTTGGTGAATAAAGGATTGTCTGGAAGGTTGCACTTGAAGAGTTGCAGTCAATGGCTTGATGTTCAAGTGGAGACCAGTGATGAGTGGTGTTTCACAAATGTAGGCTGTATGAAGAATGGATTGGGAGCAGCTCTGAGGAAAAGGACTTGGGAGTGTCAATTGATGAGAAGCTGAACATGACCTGGCAATGTGTATTTGCAGCTCAGAAAGGCAACTGTCTTTGGCTGCATCAAAAGAAGTGTGACCAGCAGGTTGAGGAAGGTGATTCTCCTCTGCTTTGCTCTTGTGATACTCCCACCTGGAGTACTGTGTTCAGGTCTGGAGCCCCCAGCATAAGATGAACATGGACCTGTTGGACTAAGTCCAAAAGAAGGGCCATGAAGATGATAAGAGGGTTGGAGCACCTCTCATATGAAGACAAGCTGAAAGACTTGAGAGTTGTTCAGCCTGGAGAAGAGAAGGCTTTGGGGAAACCTTATAGTGTCCTTCCAGCAGTGAAAGGGGACCTACAGGAAAGCTGAAGAAGGAGTTTTTACAAAAGCACGTAGAGATAGGACAAGGGGTAACAGCTTTAAACTGAATGAGGGTAGGTTTAGTTTAGATGTAAAGAAGACATTCTTCACTATGGTGGTGGTGAGGTGCTGGACCAGATGGCCCAGAAGGTTTTTGAATGTCCCATCCCTTGGAAGTGTTGAAAGGCCAGGCTGGATGGGGCTTTGAGCAACCTGATCTAGTAGAAGGTGCCCCTGCCATAGCAGGGGGGTTGGAACAAGATGATCTCTAAGGTCCCTTCCAACCCAAACCATTCTATGAAATGAAGTATGTTACAACTACTAATAAAACTTAGCTCAGAAATCAGATTGAGAAGACATAGATGTAAGATTTTTTTCCCCCAATTTTTATTTAAGATATCTAAATACACAATTATTTAATTCAATGAGGGGCTAAATGAAAATGGCAAAGAGACAGATCTCAAGCATGCTAACTGCTTAAAATAGTTAAATATTTCTGTAAAGACTATGTCACAAGGTTTTTAAGGCTGCCTGGCTCACTGCCCTCTCCTGAAGTTATTGCAAGAAGGAAAAATGCTCATACCACTTTTCTTCCAAGGGAGGAATTGAGAAGAAATACACAGCACTTAGGCCTCTGAGGATGTAGTATTAGCATTAGTAACCCAAACTTCATATCCCAAATTAGAATTAAAACTAGAAACAGATGACTCTGCTTTAAGTATTCTTTATTACAATACACTGCTGGCTCTTAAAGGCATATATCAAGGCAAGTTACTCTGTGAAAATTATTGTAAACTATTAGAGAACACAATGGTGAATGCTGGGGACAGCTCCAGAGCAAAACTTCAGAGACTAGACAGTCTTTGCAACAAGCACTTTGAAGGCCAAAATGCTAACTTTTCTTGAGCAAGTGTTTCAAAAGCTAAACGTTTTCACTTTATTCCCCTGAATAAGAGATGTTTCATTTAATGTTTATCTTTTGATTCTTGTGTGTGAAACTATTTCAGGTCTACTAGACTGCTACATTTGCAAAGTACTGGAGTAGGCTCTGTGAAAGTTTTTAAGACAGTTAATGGAGCTAATGCGATTTTATAGGATCTTCCTACTTACAACTTTTCCTTAATCAGAAGACGACTCTAGGAATTTTAATATTTTTTTAAAAGGATGGTCCATGTGCATTAATCTTTGCTTTTTATTGAAGAAAAAAAAAAGTAGGGAGAGGATTCACATATGAAAGTAAAATACCTTCTCTTTAGCCTAGATTCAGAGTGCTTGTGCAACAGATGTGACCCCAGTGTACTGCTATGTACAGATTCAAAGATAATTGAATCCCTCTGTAGCAGCTCTTCAAAATGCATAAATGCTGTAGTTCCAGATCAAAATGAAACAGACAGATATGAAGAATAGGAGGATGGGAGGGGAGAAAAGAAGATGAAAATACTTTTTTGTGTTGCTAAAAACATTACTCCTCTTTTGCTCAACTTTAACACAAATATTTTCAGGAAATCTTTGCCAGCTTAGAATTGCAGCCTAAGAGATACCACGAAAGCCCTGAGCTGAAGGACAACCTCCTCTATTTTCTGCATTTTAAAGGATATTTTGGTACTTAAAGTGGCAACTCTTAGTTTTTGGAGGAGTATCCAGTTCCATAGTAGATTACCAGATAAATTTTCATACCGGCAGCATTTTTCTTCTCTCTTTTCTAGCTGATGTCAAAGATTTACTAACAGTAATTGAAACAGGAATGGATTTCAGTTGCTTCTTTTTCCTTTTTTTTTTTATTTAATAAATGGGGTTTCAATGCAGTAAAAAGGAAGCTAAAAATAATTTTCAACAATAGTGTTTTTTTTTTTTTAAGAATTGCTGTTTTCTCCATATAATCAAGTTAACATATTTTTGTCCTAGCAGTTTTCTTTCACAAGACCTGAAGAGCAATGAATTCTTATTTGAGCAAGAAGTCTTTACCATTATGGTAGTTAAACCTAGTCCTCTACTAGGGATGCAAGCTGTAATCAACCACTTAGCAGTTACTGAATTACACTTATCTCCATTTCTCCTGTTTAACTTCCCATAAGTGTGCTAAGCACCTCTTTAGAACGCATTGACCTCTAATTACTTCTTGCTTAATGTATCCCTTAGCCCACATTGAAGAAACAAACAGAAAAATGTCCTATTGGTATATATTGCAGAATAATGCAACCTGGTTTTGTTTTATTTCTTTTGTATAGAGAATGAAATGTTAACACCTTTGGCTCCTCCAAAAATCAAAATGCTGTGGGTTATAGCTGAATTTCCTCTTTTATCATGTGAAGTGACACTGATGAAACTGTTTTTAAGTAATGGGCCCAATTCATTATTGCAGTAGAATGCCAAATTACATCATTCAGGCTTTTGACTGTCTTGCTACCAAGCTGCAAAAATTGTAGCCATGCCATAAGTTTGAGGTCTTTGTGAAGCCACGAGATCCACTGGGCTCGTGCAGTGGAACGTGTACTTTTAAGACACCTATGCTAATAATCATGTTTTTCTGAAGTCTGACTGGTGGAAAAGCTGCCTTTATGCTTGAGTGAGAGCATTTCATTTTCTTCTCACTGGAGGAATCTGTAGCCTGGCAGCAATAGCATTATAATAACTGCCAGCTGCTCACTTGGCACAAGAGTGCCTAGAACCAAGAGGAAGAGCCTTGAAGGTTTAGGCCTCGTAAATATTTTGGTCCAGTCTTTGATGGCCTTTGTACACATCAGTCTGGGAATGTTCATATGGAACATAGATTGCACATTTTAGTTTGGAATACACTGAAGTAATTCCCACCAGGATAGGAAGAGAAATTATTGTGGGAGATTCATCTATGAGTGGGTGGTCAAGAAAGAAGGAAAACCTTTCAACATTAAGCAGATGGACCTCCCTCTGTATATTTTGGGATGCAAGATAATAATATCCCCAATCTTGGATAGTATTGATCTGATTTTCACATCAAAAGAATAAGGTTCAGAACATTATTTGTGCTGTAGAAACTTGGGAATATAAAGGAGACTTTTGGCGTTTTTTTGTATCCTCAACTCTGTGCTTGGCCCATTGTCAGGGCAATGATACAGTAGAAATGAGGTCTGGAAAGAAGCTACACAGGAGCAATGATTGTACCTTTCTCAATGTGCACACTCACACAACCACAGGGTACAGAGCAGTTCTTGACTCACAGTGCCACTTTACTCTGACACTTAAAATTGGCTTCAGAAACCACAGTGTACTAAAAGGGAAGGCAAGGAAGTCTATGGGCGTTTTTAACAACTTCATTTTTAAACCTTTGAGGCACATCTGGAAACAGATCATACAAGTGTAGGAGGTAGGTAGGAAGATGATGGTGGTCTCTGCTTGTCTGATTTGTTTGGAGAGAAGTTTTGCTCTGCTCTGGTAGTCAGCTTGACCGTAAGTATCTGAGCAAAGAAACACAGAGGCACCCAAGAAAGTGAATGCCCAAAAAGTGCTGTCTTGCAGCTCTGCATTTCATTTCATGTGGACAATCTCCACTGAAATCAGTGGAAAATGAAATTCAGGCCATTTCACTGGCATCCATGAGGGAAAGGGAAAATACTGCTTTTCCTGAAGGCATGCTTGGACATTGATGGGAGTGTAATATTTGGGAATTCAGAGCTCTAAACTCTAAAGGACTATGTGATTTGAAACAAGTTGCTTAATTGGCTTCACAGTTCTTTATGAAAAAAATATAGCAGTGCTCTCTTTCTTGTCAGCCTTTCTGTGTTTTAAATAGATTATTTGTAGAAGGATGTTACTTATTCAAAGTCCCAAGTGGTAGTTAACTAATAAGTCTCTGATCTGGTAGTGTAATGGAAACAAATACTCCTTTACTCTAACAAAGCTCTACTTCAGTGATACTCTTTTTTTCTTTTTTTTCCCCATATTTGTGTCAAGCCTGATCTATTTCAAATGAATGGGGAAGCAACATTTTGTTTGACAGCTACTGTGAAAAACAACTTGCTATGCATAGCCAAACTTTCAGCTGGGAGTTCCCACATCTAGGGATTGCAGTTCACTCCAAATCCTGTTTGAAATGTGGACAAGAGAGTAAAGCAATGAAAAAAAAGAGGAAGTAGAAAGGTGTCACAGTTTAGGAGTCTTCCATGCTGACTGTAGGCAGTAGGTGTAAGGAAGTTGTCATTCTCTTTTTTTTCTTGCCTTCATTATTTTTGTTGCAGTACAGAGAGAGTATATTTGTGTTTGTGCCTTCCGCCTGCCACATATGCACAACACCTGCAGTTAATGAGAATCTGAGAGGAGGTAATTCTTTCCCTTTCCTTTATACTTTCCATGCTACTTTTTCTCCCTCCCCTTCCTTCTGGAGGTACAGGGCAATGAAAGAAGGAATTTAGTCAGATTTATGCTGCTTCTTTCATGTACAGCTGTATGTGTCCTGGGAGATTACCATTTGCTCTGTTTCTCCTGCTCTTCCACTAAAGTTCCATTATATTTTTTGGTTCTCAGGCTTCTATAACAGAAGGATGATAATATGCACATGGTCTGTTTCTGCTTCAGCTACCTGCAGATTGTGAGTGGCAGTGGGGATGACCAGCTGCTGCTGTTTCATGGAGTTACTGCTTGAGTTGCTTTGAGGAACAGAAAAAGAAGCTGGCTTCTTTATAGGTTGAGGGTGGGAGGAAGATGTCTATCTACAGTGTCATCAGAGCAGTGGAAAACTGCCTTTTTTCATGCAGATTCTTTTCTCACAATTCTCCAGTACCCTGTGAAAAATAAATGTAGTTTCAGAAGATGCTGTCATCAAATGTATCCTGACTTGTCTCAGCAGAGCTAGCAAGATTGAGAATGAAATTTTGACTTGGTAGTAGTTGGCTCAGATGAGTTTCTGCCTACAGACAGAATAATATTAAGGAGTCTCCATAGCTCCAAAGCTTCTGTGGGACTGTATCTCCCATTTGATTTGACTATTCACTAAAGGAACACTTGCAAGTTTACTCATCGAAACCCAAACAGACAATAACACATAAAATTAGATCCAAATAGCAGTTGAAATTCTTAAATTAAAAAATATTAGTGAACTGGTTGTGATTGTTTGTTTATTTAGGTTTTATGGCTTCCACATCTGTGGGGATACAGTTCTAAAATGAGCCCTACTGGATGAGGTAAAGCTCTAAGTGTTGCACACTGATGCCTCCCAATGACCAACATAAAGCAGCACACTATGTATATTTGCAAAACTTTTCACCTCCCCCACTAATAATATCTTAGCTAGATCATCTCTTTGAGTAACTATAAAACTTAATAAACACCAGTCAGTATCTTTGAGTTAGATTCTCATTTAATGTTGCACAGTGGTTGCATGTTACCAAGCAAGGGGGGACAGCTGCATCATTTTGTAATGTGGGTATGTGCAGACAGTAACTCTTGTATTTTTAACACAGCAGTAAGAATCCCACGGAAGCTGAAAGAATACCTAGTGTTCTCCTGACCTTTAAAAATAAGACCAATTCAAAAATTCACTGGAAATGTATCTAAAATTCTATCTACTGCCTTATGGTACCCAACAAAATGTTTTGTCGTCAAAAGAGCCAGTTGTGTTATTTAAGGACTGCATTCTGATTTCGAGTGTTGTCATACTTTCCATGTTCCTGTGGGGGGTTTTGTGTCTTCTTCCTCTCACAGCTGTACTGTGTGCTTAAATAAGACTGCCACAAACCCCTAATTTGTGGACACCAATTAAAAAAATAATCTATTTTAAGAGACAACCTGAAAATCCAGGAAGCTGGTATCGCTTTCCAGAGACAGTGTTCTTGGTTCAGGGTCAGACTGCACAGTTTAAAGGGGTTGTCTGTTGATATCAGTCCTTTTCTGGGTGTTTCTATTGGTAGAACTCAATGGGATTACGTATATTTTGATGAATTATTGCCTTCAGAGGCCTAACTAATTTTCTTTGTGCAATCTTAGTCTGTTTAGGCCTAATGGAAGGGAGGCAACAGCAGCAGGGAGAAAAGGAGCACTGAGATTTGTGGTTTAGTCTGGCTGGGGGAAGGTTTTTGGGTGTTTTTGGTGTATCCTGTATATATATTAGGTGTTAAGGATTTGTGTATTCTGTATTTTCCTGTCTATTTTTTGAATATAATTCTGTATTTCTCTCCAATTCAATGAGAGTATCTTTATTTTACTCCTTTTGGGAGTAAAACTATTTCTGTCCGCTCTTTAAACTAAGACACTTGTAAACTCTGCATACAGTGATTCTTAGTAATATTTGATGTCAAAAAGTAGTAGGAACTTCACTGTGATGCTCACATGTACTTAAAAATTCTGCAGCACAGGCACAGAATTGGTTCTGCTTTTTTGCTTGTATAAAACAGTATGGTATTTATCTACATCTATATCTATCTATATCTAGATATCTATAGATATCTACATAGACAGATATCTATAGATATCTATATAGATATCTAGATATCTAGGTATAGATAGATATAGATACATGTTTATCATTAAACACATCCAACTTACTCCTGTTCTTAATACAAGGAATTTCATTTAAATCATAATTCTGTTGCTTTGGGAGGGAAAGGCTGCAGGCATGCAGATGCAGTTTTTAACATGTGGATTCCTATTTTAAGTCAAGGCAAGGTCGACTGCTCAGTCCCATGCTTCTAGCTATGAATTAGCAGTTGAGAAAAAGGGAAAAATACACTGGACCATACCATTTGCTAGGTGGAGCCATGTTCTACAAAAGATAAAAGTAGTATCTATAGATCAACAATTTTGTAGATTTATTTGTATTGTCTTTGGTCTATTCAGGATCCCCTTCTAGATCCTATAGGCAGTACTTTTGTGTCATACTGCAAATTAGGCAATAGTAAGCATCACTTTTTATCATCTCTTCGTCTGATGTCCTTTTTCTTTGAAGATGGTCTAAGATAGAGTCCACACCTTGTAATTTTTTGTATGAAGTTCATTCTGTGCTTCTGTGAAGTTGATATTGAAACCCACATTCCTGATTTGTATTAAATTGTGATACTTGGATTTGTTTGCATTTTGAAAACTTACTGCTTTCATTATCCAACTTGCTTTACCAACCGTGTTCAGAACACAAACTAATGTTTTCTAAGTTGCTGTAGCTTGTTTAATTCCATGGAATTATGAGGAAAATCTGTTTCACTGTGAGGAACACTGGAACAGGCTGCCCAGGGGTTGTGGAGTCTCCCTCTCTGGAGATATTCAAAACATGCCTGGATGCATTCCTGTGTGATCTGGTCTAGGTGATCCTGCTCTGGCAGGGGGTCTGGACTGGATGATCTTTAGAGGTCCTTTCCAGCCCCTAACATTCTGTGATTTTGTGAGATTTTTTTGTGGGGCCTGCTACACAGCACTGACATTTATATTTAGAGGGTATTTGTACTTAAAATAATCTGTCATAGTAGTTTTCAGAATTTTTTTTCCCAGTAGGCCATGCATATTGAGATTATAGAATCCATAAATTCATTAATGTCATTATTTTTCTTCAAAATGCTACATTTTTATTAAAAATCAGTGCTTCAAATAATTATTTTTTCTCTCAGGGAATCGGTTTGGTCCTATTGCAGCTCAGGATCTTCAGTTTGTTCTGAAGGCTGGATACCTGGAAAAACGCAGAAAAGGTAAGTTTATCTATGTGAAAACTAGTGCAGAGTTTATATCTGGGGAGTCTGTGAGGCATTATTTGATGCTATATACACAAATAACTTCGTACAGGAGTGATAAATAGAATGGAATAAAAGCTGAAAGGTTGAAGCAATATTATGCAAAAGAAGCACAGTACATAATTGCTCCTGTGGTATGGGAAGAAAATCCTATTTCTTCATTGACTAAAAAAAAATAAAATAAAATCATGTGGTGCAAGTCCACTGTCAGCCATAATTCAGAGATTTTTTGATATTTTTACAGAAAACATTAGGAATGTATGTAAAAGTACCATATGTTGACTTCATGTTCCAGTGAGCATTGAGATTTATTTTCCTTCGAGAGGGCAAATATTGATCTCAGCTTTGATTCAGTCAATATTTATCCTGATTCAATAAATCTTATATTGTCACTTTAATACCCACTTAATGCTGCAATAACTCTGGGAAATATGTAGGAAGTTGTTCATTATTTCCTTATATTTAATGTTAACCATCGCTTCTCTCTTTATATTATTTCAAATTCCCATTCATTTTCTTGCCACCAATTTTTATTTCGAATTTCCTTTTGCTGGAGAGTAGCCCTGTGGAGAAGGACCTTGGAGTCCTGGTGGACAAGAAGTTATCTATGGGTCAGCAATGTGCCCTTGTGGCCAAGAAGGCCAATGGGATCCTGGGGTGCTTTAAGAGGAGTGTGTCCAGCAGATCGAGGGAGGTTCTCCTCCCCCTCTATTCTGCCCTGGTGAGACTTCACCTGGAATATTGCATCCAGTTTTGGGCTCCTCAGTTCAAGAGGGACAAGGATTTGCTGGAGAGAGTCCAATGTAGAGCTACCAGGATGATTAAGGGACTGGAGCACTGCCCTGTGAGGAGAGGCTGAGAGCCCTGGGGCTTTTTAGTCTGGAGAAGAGAAGACTGAGAGAGGATTTCATAAATGTTTATAAATATCTGAGGGCTGAATGTCAAGAGGGAGGGGACAGGCTCTGCTCAGTTGCACCCTGGGATAGGACAAGGGGCAATGGCTAGAAACTCCAGCACAGGAAGTTCCACCTCAACATGAGGAGGAACTTCTTCACTGTGAGGGTCACAGAGCACTGGAACAGGCTCCCCAGAGAGGTTGTGGAGTCTCCTTCTCTGGAGACTTTCAAGACCTATTTGGACGCATTCCTGTGTGACCTGTGCTGGATTCTATGGTCCTGCTCTGGCAGGGGGGTTAGACTCAGTGATCTCCAGAGGTCCCTTCCAACCCCTAACCTCCTCTGATCCTATTCTCAGTGCCAGACGTTTCCCTTCTTCATATCCAAATTTTGCTACCTTTTCCGTAGTGCTTTTCCTATCTCCTCCCTTTTTCCTCACCCTTGACGAGAAGCAATGTATTTGTGCTCAATAATGAGGAAGTGATGTAACACAAATTGTATTAATTGCAGAGCACAGTTTTCTTGGCTTTGAGTGGCAGAAGCGTTGGTGCGTTCTCAGTAAGATGTTCTTCTATTATTATGGAAGCGACAAAGGTAATGATAACAATTACGATAATGAACTCTAAAAAGGGTCTTTTACTATACAGAAGAATATGAAAAGCTTTGGAAGCTGCAAACCTAAGGTCATCTGAAGAAAGCAAATTGAGGTGTTTTTGAGAACAGTGGATTCTTAAGCAGTGCTATGAATTTTAAAAACGTGGGAATATTTTTCAGAATCTGTAAGCCACTTGCTTATTTTCTAAAGCAGGAGAAACCAAGGAGAAAAGACTAAGTTACTTATAAAGCTACTTTGTGCATCAATAACAGCTAGCTATTAGGTCTGATAATGTGCTGGTACTCAATTGATTTACTGGACAGAAAATGTTCATTTTGTCAAAGTGGGATTTTAGTTTTAAAACACCCTCTAGCAATTGAATTCTGAATGCAATGCCTCTGAATGCAATGCCTCTCTAGCAATTATGCCTTCTGAATTCTATGAAGATGGTTCTGTCCAGGAAAATGTTAGCCCAAAAAAAAAAAAAAAACCGCATAGTGGAGTTCTGTGTTTCTTTCTAAATAGCTTATGTTCTGAAAAAAGTAGAAATGAAGTAATATATCTAACTAAAACACAGTAATGCTGACTAAAGCCAGCTTCCAAAGATGACTTTTAAATTCTGGTGGCCAGTTTAGAATGAATCTGACATAAATGCTGGGACATCGCTTGGAATTTTTAAAACTGGCAGTCAAATATAAACATCCTTTAAATTGTGTGTCAAGTACATTTGATGTATAAGTGCAAAGTAAACAATACAGGAATGTATGAGTAAATTGACAAGTGCAGTCATCCAGTCATTGGTTTACTCCCCAACCCCCCATAAAATACAAATACCTTTTCCTGGGCAAACTTTCTATTGAAGGGTGTGGGTTATTTTGTTTTGGTTTGGTTTTTGTGGTTGGTGTTTTCTGGGTTGTTGTTTTTTTCCTTGCTTATGTTTATGTGACTCTACCTGAAATTAGTGCAAATCACATCCTGGGCTACTTCAAGAGAAGTGTAGCCAGCAGGATGAGGGAGGTGATTCTTCCTCTCTACTCCACTCTCATGAGACTCCACCTGGAGCACTGTGTCCAGTTCTGGAGCCCCTATTACAAGAAGGATGTGGACAGGCTGGAATGCGTCCAGAGAAGGGCCGTGAGGATTATCAGAGAGCTGGAGCTCCTCTCCTATGAGGATGGGCTAAGAGAGTTTGGGTTGTTCAGTTTGAAGAGAAGGCTCTGAGGAGACCTTATTTTGGCCTTCCAGTATCTTAAGGGGGCCTACAAAAAAGCTTGTGAGGGGCAATTTAGGGTGTCAGGTAATGATAGGACTAGGGGGAATGGATCCAAGCTAGAGGAGCGTAGATTTAGATTAGATGTCAGGAAGATGTTCTTCATCATGAAGGTGGTGAGACACTGGAACAGGTTGCCCAGGGAGGTGTTGGAAGCCTCATCCTTGGATGTTTTAAAAGACCAGGCTGGAAGTGGCTCTGGACAACCTCATCTAGTGGAGGGTGTCCCTGCCCATGGCATGGGGGTTGGAACTAGGTGATCCTTGGGGTCCCTTCCAACCCTGACAATTCTGTGATTCTGTGACTAGTTTAATTTGGTAATTTAATTCCTCAATATGCTGACTCATTTTAAAAAAAAATAAATAAAGTAGGATTATAATTGTACTACAGTTTTCATCTTCCTACAGTTTCCTGTCATATTTTCAATTTCCAGAGTTTTGTTAATATATCTGCTAAATGTTCCCTTTTTTTCTTTTCTCTTTCCTTGGGATTTGCACATGGATCAAGGTTCAAAAACATAAACAATCTTCATTAAATTTTTTTGAGTAGGTGTGGCATAACACTGATTTATCAATAATGATTGATTTCTTTCTCTGGAAAATTCTCTTGTGCTGTTTATTAATGTAGTGTTACAAATTATTTAGTATTTAAAAAGCACTTTTCCCCCCCCCCCCCTTGGATTATACTGCTAGTTCTTAAGATAATTTTGAGGTGTTAAATCTTTGTCCTTTCATCTTCTAGTTTCTGAAAAACAACAACAACAGAAGAAGAAAAAATTAGTATTGTTTTTACATGTTTTTCCTTTTATCTATGCAAATGTTTATTTATGCTTCCTAATCTGCTATTAAGGCAGGAAAACTGCCCAGCTGTCCTTTTTCCATCCCCTCTTTGGATTGTTTTCAACAACCTCACTGTGTTGTAATTTCTAACACCTATGCTGAAATTTAAGATACGTGGAAGCACATTCCCCAGCACTTGCAGTTTGCTGTCATGTTAAGAACTGACTGTAATGTACTGTGGGATCTCTTTCCTTTATGGTTCTGTGGAAGTGCTTTGGCTTTATACATTTACAGCTTTTGTAGACTGCAGATTGTTTGAGGAAGATCCTGCTAACTGTAACCTAAAAATATGGGACTGATGCATAGTTCATGGAGGCACATAGTCCATGGGAATTGTATAAGCATGGTTGGACTTCAAATGGTAGCTCATGGAGGAAGCAAACAAATCAGGGACATGAATTTACAGTAAGGGTTGTGAGACATTGGAACAGGTTGCCCAGGGAGGACATGGGGGCCCCCTTCAAGGCATTGAGCAACCTGGTCTAGTGGAAGGTGTCCCTGCCAATGCCAAGGTGCAGGAATTAGATGATCTTTGAGGTCCCTTCCAACCAAACACAGAATCACAGAATCAGCCAGGTTGGAAAAGACCTCAGAGATCATCAAGTCCAACCTGTTACCTAATACCTAACACCTCCTGACAACTAAACCATGTCTCCAAGTGCCCAAAACTGAACCAAATATTCAAGGTGCAGCCCTGAATTTTGCTTTATTTTATGAAGTACTGATGGGTTTGTTCTTTTTGTGTGAAGGCAAAGCAGTTGTGCATTATGAAAGATTTATGGAAAACAGTTATTTTAAACATCCTCTCCTTTCATCACCACCAGCTCTCCTTTAACACCCCATTTCCCCCTTTTTTCTCTTCAAATCCCAGAGCACCTGGGCTCTATTGGAGTCTCCTCACACCCCAGGTGTGGCCACTTTGCCCTCTCCACCCACTCCCCTTTTTAACCCCCCCAGGAAAGGCAGAAGCCCCAAGCTGAGCCCATCTGGGCTGAGGGATCCTTCTCTCCTCACTGGTGAGTACCCCTGGTGCACACTGGGTGATGGTGGTGGGGATCTAAAAAGGCTGGGGGGCCTGGTGGCCCCCCGGTTAGGTAGGAAACAAATTGACAACCTCTCCCATCTCATCCATGGGTGCTGCCTGGGCCTCCTTATGGGGCTGAGCTCTTCTGTGTTCTATCTTGGCTAGTTGAGGGTCTTGCCCCTGGCTCTGGGGTGGGTGCAAAAATGGTGGTGCTCCCTTTCTAGTTTTACAGAAAAAGTGATGTGAAGAAGTTGCAGCCACTCTAGCTGAGTTTCTGACTAAGGGAAGGCTGCATTGCACAGGAGGGGAAATCTCCATTGTTTTTTTCATGACATGTGAACATCATCTGTACCTTGGTACCTTCTTCTCACAGAATCATTCATGTTGGAAAAGACCTCAGAGATCATCAAATGCAACCTATTACCTAATACCTATCACCACCTGACACCTAAACCATGGCTCCAAGTGCTACATCTAATCTTTGAACATCTCCAGGGATGGGGAATACACCACCTCCCTGGGTAGCACATTCCACTGGCCAATTACTCTTTCTGTGAAGAACTTTCTCCTCACCTTGAGCCTAAACTTCCCCTGCACAGCTTGAGACTGTGTCCTCTTGTTCTGCCACTGCTTGTCTGGGAGAAAAGACCAACCTCCGCCTGTCTACAACCTCCCTTCAGGTAGTTGTAGACAGCAATAAGGTCTCCCTTAAGCCTCCTCTTCTCCAGGCTAAACACCCCCAGCTCCCTCAGCCTCTCCTCACAGGGTTTGTGCTCCAGACGTCTCCCCAACCTCGTTGCCCTTCTCTGGACACCTTCAAGTGTCTCAATGTCCTTCTTAAATTGAGGAGCCCAGAACTGGACACAGTACTCAAGGTGTGGCCTAACCAGTGCTGAGCACAGGGCAGAATGACTTCCCTGCTCCTGCTGGCCACACTATTTCTGATGCAGGCCAGGATGCCATTGGCCTTCCTGGCCACCTGGGCACACTGCTGGCTCATGCTCAGCTGCTATTAACCAGTACCCCCAGGTCCCTTTCCACCTGGCTGCTCTCCAGCCACTCTGACCCCAGCCTGTAGCACTGCATGGGGTTGTTGTGACCAAAGTGCAGAACCTGGCACTCAGACTTGTTGAATGCCATCCTGTTAGTCTCTGCCCATCTGTCCAGCCTGGCAAGGTCCCTCTGCAGAGCCTTCCTAACCCTCCAACAGATCCACACCTGCCCCCAGCTTGGTCCTGTCTGCAAACTTACTAATGGTGGATTCTATCTTCTCATCTAGACCATCAATTCATCATTCTATGAATTTCTGCCTGACCACCATGTGACTGGTGCTGCTAGTGCAGCATGGAGGAATTACTTCATTCTGCAGGTCTGGGATGACCAACAGTCACTCCAGAAACTTGCATCTGAAGAAAAAAAAGCTTTTTTCTACATTGATCAGAGATGCTTTCCTCAGCCTTCTGCTGCTGTAATACATAAAGGTGCCTGCTCCAGTACAGAAGCTAGCTGCTAGGGATTGTGAGGAAACTGGATACCAGCAACTGCTGTAGTTCCATGGCAAACTGGTTTACTGTTGAAAATGAGCTGTCCTGATGGTTGAAAGTGTGTGCTGCTGTTCTTTAGGCTGTTTAGCTGTGAATTGTCAGCATGGATGAGGCAATCCTGAGATTTGTCATTTAGTCACTGCAAGAACTTGAAACTGTTTCCCCTCCAGGTATTATGGCCCCGGTATTGGGGCTCTTCTTGTTGTGCAGTGGCCTCTGATGCTGTACCTTGTTCCATGCCACAAAATCTGTGTGTGTTCTGACCAACTGTAGAACAGGGCTGCAGTGTGCAACTGGGTGGCTTCAGGCCGATTGCTGCCAGCTCCTGAATTGTTGGGATGGTGTCTGTTTAAATGACGATGGTCTGCCATAGCCTGTGCAGTGTCTGCAGATGTTTTGTTTCAGCTGGGCCCTGATTTCTGACAGGGCTGATTTACACAGCAGGAAAATTCCCCCTCGTTGATGTAAACCCGGTTTGAAGAGAGACAGAGATTCCATATGTGCTCAGTCCTGCTCTCTGCTTCGTTTTTTGTGGGTAAGGGAGTGCTGGTGCCTGTGCTGTGGAACATAATGCAGAGAGGGATTTCTAGGTCTTGCTTTGGCTTGTTGTGCGTGTTTAAAAAAAAAAAACGGGCATGTAGGTGAATAATCTGTGAAGGGCACTTTGTGTCTGGTGCAGTGTGTGTTATGTTGGCCAGGATTTGATTTTCATGCCTAAGTATCAGTGTAAATGTAACCGAGTGCTACATGTGAGGTTATAGGATGCTTTTTTGTTAGCTTCTGTAGATTTCTTGTTCCCAAACCACTTCTAGTTCTTTCTTTGTTTCTCCCTTTTACGCTGGGAAAGCAAGAAGTATGGAAGTGTATAAATCTCACAAACTCATGTAAGGAAAAGTTCCAAAATAACTTATTTAGAGGCGAATACTATGAGGCCTAGTTTAGGAGAACAGAGCACACACTAAAGCTTGTGGAGATACAGTAAATCACTGTGTGTGTGTTCACCAAAGAGTTTACAAGCATCCTTTTGACAGTTGTGGTGCCTGTGGGCTGGTGAGGGTCTCGTTCCCCTTTCCACCTCCTATTTTTGCTGCAGCATTGGATAGTGAAACAATGTTTATATACCCCTGTGATATAGACAGGTCTAAGTGAATCACCTACCCTTTTTTTTTTTTTTTTTCCCCTGATCAATGATATGCAGAGTATAGGGAGGAACAGAGCTTAAAGGTTTGACCTAATTAGATGTCAGAAGTGGGTGCTAGAGGATATTTTTATGCTTGTGCTGCAATAGCCGTTGCCAGCACCTGGCCCACATCATTGCAGAGAAGCATGTTGAAATGTCAGAGCTGGCTTGAATTTCCAGAAGCTTGCCTGATCCTCATTTTCATAGTCTCTCCTTCCATAAACCTTGTATAATCCTTTTCTTTGTTTCCATTCTCTTGCATCCTGAGTTGGATGCCTGTTTGCATATTGCTTGTTCGATTTCTGGCAGTTCCTGTGAACTCAAGCACCTAGATACTGTGGCTCAACCTCAAAGTGCATGTGAAGAAGGGAAGTTCATTTGTTGCTTTATAAATCAATGCATAGCTTCATTGCTTCTTGCTCACTAGGCCACAATGTTATATGCCCTTCTGTCTCAGCCAGCTGGAGAGATCAGCTAAATATTTAGCAAGACAGTAATTGATAGCATTGCCCTAGTAATGGGCACTAAAAATTTATTTTCATTTTTATAACTTGAAAATGGCATCACCCTGTCTGCCTGCCAGTAATATGATATTGAGGGGGTGGTGTAATTCAGAGGCTTTTAGAAAAGTTGGAGTTTATTTTATGTTATTTTATTTTTAACATGGAGATGGACATTGTTTATGTCTCTGAAGAGCAAGATATGGGTGACCAGGCCAGTGGATGGACTACTTCTATTTGTGTAAAAGAGGATCTTTTTGTATTTTTTTTAAAAGAACTTGGTGACTGAACAATATTATGGGAGAGGGAAGCCTAGTTAGACTTGCATTTGCAAGTCTGTTGTAGTGACTTGCCTAACCCAGCTACTGGAGTTTCTGCCGTATGCTAAGCTTACAAATTTCTCCTAGAAGTGAGAAAAGATACACAAACCTGATGGAAAGCTGCTGAACCATCATTTTGTTTTTAACTGCTAGCATCATTCTTGCAGTCTTCTCTCTCTGAACATAGGCATGGCAAAAATCCTTGTTTAGTTTAGACTTTACTTTTGACAGAATCCATAACTGAAAGCTGCAGGAATTGTGGATGTTCAATAGGACTTTCCTGTAGCAAGGTGATGACAAAGGCATCTACCTAATGAGTAATGAATCTTCTGCTGTGAGAATGTTAAATCCAGGCTTTGTAAGGCATACTTGATAGTAATAGTGTGTTGATTAAAAAATAACTATTAAGTGTAGGCAAACTGAATATAAATACACTGGTGCACTAAATAGTTTTTCAATCATTGCCTCCGTTTTTTTTTTAATTGTTGTTGGTGATTTAAAATTTTCAGAGGACTAGATTAAAGAAGAAGAAAAAAAAATCAATCACCTTTCAGATCTGCTATGTCAAACGGAAGAACTCTTGTGCGGACGCTTGGAAAGGATTGTTCCAAAAGCTGGAGAAGGAATTAGCATTTTGGAGATGCTGACACATACTATTTTTAGAAAGCAGACATCCTGCATCTGGAAAAGTATGAGAAACTGTGTTTAGTGTGAAGCCATGTAAACCATAAGATCTCCCAGGCTCCTAATATCACGAGGAAGATAGTTAAATTACAGAGTCTGATAGTATTTATAAAGGCTGCTCTCTGAAAGCTTTCTCTTTGCCTTTGTTCCTTATGCCTTTCTTTAACTTCTTTGCTTTCTACCACTGGAGTCCTCTCTGTTCCTCAGACTGCACTAATTCTTTTTACATGTGCTAATAATATGGGCACATCGCCTTAGGCCTCAAATTTACAACCCAATCATTTCAAGACCCTATTGAAGGTTTACCCTTCTTTGTTTTAAAAGTTCCCATGGACTCAGTTATGCAATGTTACTTCAAGACACTTTTTCTCAGTTTCCCTTGAGACTGTTTTTTCCCTCCCTATAATATTGGCCCTGTTTCTGTTGTTAAAAATACTCCACAGTTTTTAGAATGAATGAAGTTTATATGCAAGAGAAATGTTTAAAGTGGTTCTCAAATTTCATTCAGATCTCTATTTTCTCTATTTTAAATACAGTGTCCTGAAATTATTTCTCTCAAATATCTGTGTAGTAGTTTTGACTTAAATAAAATTAGTCCACTCTGTGCTAGGTTTTCACAATTTTAAATTCCTGATGTAAAATGTTCTATTCAGACCCAGACTGCTTTTTCTGTTGTGTGCCAGCTATGGGGATAAGGGAAGAGGACGACAAGGAGATGAAAGCAAAGAGAGGAAGACTGATAGTATTATACTTTTTGCAGTTCTGTTCTGTGTAGTTCTGGAACAACTTAATTTCCAGTTGCTGAACTGGAGAATCCTGTGTGGAGAAAACAAGGGGCAGGAGGAATTTTCTTCTTCAGAGAAGTGTGATCCATCCACATGTCTCTCCCTAGTTCCTTCTGGTTATGCTGTTGGGCTCCTGCCTAAGCAAAACTCCAGTTCTGATGTGGGGATTCAAAATGAGAGTGAAATTTCTGTAATGCAAATGTGCTTTCAGAAGCTACTTTTAAGCCTCCTGAAAAACTATATCTAATATAAAATATGAAAACCAACTATCTGATTTTTGTCTTCAAAGTTTTTAAACATCAAATTGTTTAAGTCTTTCTGAAGTGTAGTCTTCAGAAAATACTTCCGGTATATTGTATATTTCTGAATGTGAAACTTCACCAAAGTCACTGTAGCACTAACTTCACAGGGCAGTGTTAAGCTGAAAGCCCAACCATGTCAGCACCCTTCATTTAACAGCAAAGGCTTGCAGATAATTAAGTTGAGATGATCACAAGTTGGCCCTGCCTTCAGGCGTGCACCTGGCTACTGTGCCTAGCCAGAGAGCTACAATGGGTTGTAGTTTGCTCCATGTTGACAGAGTCTGGTCTCCAGCCCTAACTGAAAAGGTGTATTCTGCAGTTGCAACAGTGATTTGTAGACCACTGGAAGAGGCTGCCTGGAGAGATTGTGGAGAGTCTCTTTTAGAGATCTTCAAAACCCAGCTCGATGTGTTCCTGTGACCTGCTCGAAGTGGCCCTGCTTTGCAGGGGGTTGGACTTGATGACCACTGGATGTCTTATTCAGCCCCTAGCATTCTATGATTGCTTGTCACCAGCAGGGCATGCAGATGAGCTATAGCTGACCTCTGTCCCACCGTTCAGTATTTTTGGAGTCATTTCTCATGACGTACTAGGTCTTATTTCTGGCTTGCTGCAACAGGGAGTGTGAATGCACACTGAGAGTCTTTCAACTTTAATGGGTTCTAGGTCAGGGCTGTGAAGTGTCTCATTGCCTTCAGATTTCCTCATGGTCAACATTTTAAGCATGCTACACTGGACATCAGTCAGAGGTACTTTACTGCACAGACAATTAGAAGCAAAAGTAGTGCTATGAGTAGGCTGGGAGGAGTCTGTTGCTATAGAGGTCAATAAAAGAGTTCAATAGCAAAGGATATGTACTTTTTTTGTGTGTGGTGCATTCAGGTACTTTTCATTAGGACTGAAAGTGCATGTTCAGAGAGATAAGACAAGGACAGTATAAACAATAAGAGTCAAATGTTGTGCCATGCACCACATTTTGCTTCCAGTGCAACATACAGCATCTTTCTGTTTGCACTGAGAGAATGAGTATCAGTACAGAAATCATCTGAGATCAGCTCTGTAAAATCTATTACCTTAAAAGGGATCATAGATGTCACAGAGAAGCAGTCTCAGAAATAATCCAAGAAACTAAATTTGAATACTTGCCTCATTTTCTGGAGAAAATGCTTTTATCTTTTGAACCTGGTGTTTGTTTATTCTGTCTGTGTGCTCCTATCTTCTTGGGTTTTGATAAACCTCCAGCATGGGAGAGTGAGAAATTAATGCGTTTCACTTCATTCTCTCCCTGAGGTCACAATTGAGTGAACAATAAAATAGCTAGGCAGGAATGAATTTCCTTAAAAGGGGACCTAGTTAACTTATTGCAAGTTATTATTTTTAATATCTGCCTTGGTGTGATCCCATGAATTTTGCATCTCTGTGGCGCTTGATGTAGGGGTGGACAATTAAGCAAATATAAAATATTAGTACTGTATCATTAGGAGTTCAGACATAATAAAACTTCCTGTCAGGGAAAGGAATATAAGAGAAAACAGAACAGTGCCCTGGATTTTTTCATATAATATTGTTGTGTGATATTCACTTGCCATGGATGAGAGTTCATGAAAAGGTAGAAGGACTAAGACTTTGTCTATGTGCATGTAAGATAACTAGCAAGATTATCTGTATGATGACTGCCTTTATGTCCATTGATGTTCATATTGCTGTGCTAGCCAATTTTTCTTTCTCAGGAGTGAAAAAAAAAATATGCTTTTTATGTTGAAAATGGTTAATTTTTCTTGGTTTATCTACTTGAGAAATTTTCTTCCTTCATTGACAACTAATAGCGATGGATGACCAATTTGCACCTAAGTTCTGCTCTTAAAGTAGTTCTGCCGTTGGGTCTTATGTTTGTTGTTAATTAATGCTTTTCCCACACTTAATGGCAGTTTCTTTCATTTGCAACTGCACTTTGTTCTTTGTTTGCCTGAGCCAAATGTGACTGATGATACCTATCTTCACTTGAATGCTGCACTATGATCTACAGAAATTGCAAACCTGAATTACTTTTATTTTTTGGGTTTGTTTTTAATATTCCCCAAAACATGCCAGAGGACATAAAATCAGATGTGGGGTTAGGTCTGAAGAGCTCAGAAAGAGCACACAGGTGCCACTTGCCCAACATTGCAGTGTGTTTAAACTCAGGTCTAAGTGGTACATTTATAAACCAGAACCTTTGAAAAGTAGAATTGTCTTCAAAACAACCACATGGCTCTACATAATAAGCTGTGGTAGGCCTCAGTACTTTTATTACCTAATTAAACATTTGCTGTGTTGAGAGAAATGCTTTTGGAACACACACCTGAATTTATAACAAAATCCATTCTGTATTTCTGCCATGTGGAGAAGAGGCACATCTGGGAGTGGTTGGGAGAATGTGAAAAGAAGCTTTTCCCAATTGCTTAAACAGGAGTTTGAAGTTTATTTTTTCGAGTGAAGTGGTTAGCTCAGGAGGGAGCTCAGCAAGTTCTGAGCTAGACAGGTTTTCCCATTCGTTCACTGAACCTGAAAGAGACACTGATTTATAGAAAATGTGTCTTGCAAGTTCCAGTTCTTGGCTTTCCCTAGATACAAGTGTCGTAATGTAGTTCTTACTAAATAAGACCACCATCTGCAATCATTCCCCTGTGGAATTCCTTAGGCATCCTGGAGAAAAATGTACTTTTGCATACATCTTCCTCAAAAATAAAGCTTTATCTCCAGAAGCATTGTTTGGCTAAAAACCTCCCTGTTCTTGGTAAAATTCATGAAATGGAACCCAAAATCTGAATAAATGATAACCTGCTGAGCCACTCACGCCTACTGTTGTAAATGAAGCTCTAAAGCCACTTGTGTTTACTGTTGGAAATGAAGCTCTAAAGCCACTCAGGTTTACTGTTGTAAATGAAGCTCTAACTTTGGCTTTTATCTCCAACAGACAAACAACAGAAAGGTGAATTTGCCTTAGAGGGCTACACCATCAGAATGAATAACAGCCTCCGGAAGGATTCGAAGAAAGATTGCTGTTTTGAAATCTTCGCTACTGATAAACGCATTTATCAGGTTGGACTTCTTTTTTGGTGAAGGCTTGAAATTAAATTGATAAAGCCATTACAATTCCAGTTACTGAATTAACATTTCTCTAAAACAACTTCCTCTGACATCTTAATGCAAAAAAAAAAAAAAAAAAAAAGGAAATCCTCACTTGCTTGTATTGTACATTCATGTTCAAATATTATCTTTTTTCCTTTGGACGAGAGCGAGGAAATCTGTCATCTTTATCTGTTGGTCATTTCAATGTTACCATTTTAATATCTGCTAAATAGTATGTCTGTGTGATTTCTTGGATGAATTAAATAGTGAAAAAAATTACTCTCTCTATATATCAGTGTTAAATACATATTGTGTTGGTCATGGTTTTGCAAGGAAAACTCTACGTGAAGGCACATATCAGCTGTGCAATTCAGAGATCTATCAGATAGGCATCAATATGGAATGTAAGTTTAATAAGTTTTAAATATCTGAGATTGCAGTTGAAAGCCAGTTAATTAAGCTGTCAGGTAGTGTGTTGGAGTCTGACAAGAACATTTTTAAGAAAACTGTACCCAGCAGTCTGAAGAAATTCATGGGTGTCTTCTAATTGTCAAGGGCAAATTTTGTTCATCAGTTCTGGCTTTGACATTGATGAAGAGAAGCAGCTTTTTTTCTGCACAGCTGCCAGCTGCTGATCAGAGTTTCAAATCCATCATCCTCTCCTTCAATTACGTAAATTTGTCAAAATTAGCTGTACATTATAAGAAGCATCCTTGCAAGAAAAGTACCAGAAGACATGAAAAGAATTACTAATGGTTTCTTGAGGAAGTGATGAGAATGCTACCGTCCCCTTTCTTAATTACTAGTGAAATTGTAGTTGTGTTTTTGTCATTACTGCAAGTGAGTTATTAATAAACTTTTAACAGTTTACAGCTGCCACTCCCAAAGAAGCAGAGGAATGGGTACAGCAAATCAAATTTGTAATCCAAGGTAAGCCAGCTAGTAGAGCAGTAGCTTTTATTGCCAACGCTGCAATACTGATGGTAGTTCTATCAATTAATGTTCCTGTGATGTTTGTGTATGTAGTATTCCCACTTGTCCAAATTTTGAATAGCAAGTCCTAGTTTGCAACCATGCACCTTCTCTATGACTTTCCCCCTTTTGCAATATTTTTTTAGTTTTCTCCAAGAATATTACGTAGCTTGAAAGCTCTCCCTTAAGAACAGTGTAAGAAAAGAAGAAGGTATTGTAAGCATCAGGTCACAGAAGAATTGTGCTTTCATTTTGGATAAATTTCTGTCTAGGTGTTTTTTTTCTAGTAAATGTTAACTTTTCAACCTGCTGTTGCATAGATATGGAATCTAATACAATTCCTGAGGAGGAGGTGGAGGAAGAAGAAGAATATGATGATGTTGGACAAGTGAGCAATGAATCAGTAGATGATAGCATTTATGAAGAAGTTAAAGGTAGAGTTGATTTTTTTTTTTTTAACTTTGTGACTTGTTACTGGCTAAGAGTAAAGTAACCCAATGAATAAGAAGATAACTTTCAGATTCCAAGGTTTGCTAAGACACTGGGAAAAAAAGTGTCTTCAACCAGACCTGAGTGAGAACAGTTCAGTTTTCTTTAGCAGGAATATCAAAATAGCATAGAATGTGTAAAAGTGGTCTGGAGGGGCTTTTGGTTCATTAATATTCTCTGGTATGCTTTTTTATTTTTAATTATTATTTAAATACATATGCATAATTTTAAAATTAAAATTTGACTTGCCTTACAGCTTTTTTCACAAACATGCCCATCATTTTCCTTATTCGTTTTGGTCTTTGTATTAAGCAAAAATTTGCTCTCACTCCACATGTCATCACCTGCTGCCTAATAGACGATACTAGGAGGCTGCAAGAAGGCAATGTGTTGGTTTGAAAGCTCCTGGAGGTGAGCTGTAAGTAGAGCAATGCAAGTACTGACATAGTTTTGTTTCATGTCTTCCAGCATGACTGTAATTGCACAGAAACTTTTTACTGTGGATTTTCTGATGTGGACAAATGATTATACCTCTAGATATCCAAGCATATCAGATGGCAAAACAAAAGAAAAAGAGCTTGGCAAACGTGCAATCGTCAGCAATAATGTAAGAGGATAAATTAGTCATGTCATGTCATGCTGCCTAATTGGCTGTATCTGTTAGGTCAGACATTCTGACCATTAGAGAAAAGAATGTTTTATAGTATGCCCTGATTTTCATTTGAAGGTCATTTCAGTGAACTAAGGGAGCAGAGAACATGAGTGACTGGTGAGAAGGATTAACATAAAATTCCAAATTCTACCAGCACTCCGTTCCTTAAGAGCTGTGGTTTTTAGTTCCATTTCTTTGAACTGTACCTAGCCTAATTCAGCACAGAGTACATGTTCTGCTAAATTGAGGGGCAGTGTGTCATCCATGCTGAAAAATCTTTTCCAGTGAACATAAAACCTACAGTACAGGGCTAAATCTTATGGGTAGAGGATACAGCCAAAACTTACTGCAGTGCTTTTTTGGATGCTCAAGCTCTTAGAGAAGGTAATCTTGTATGCTTGTTTATGGTTTTGTTAGAGAAGCTCTAGATGTGTTCTGGGATAAATTACTCTTTTCTGAGCTTCACTGATCACACCTGTTTATCTGAATGCCTTGGTATGAATCTGCAAGAATCCTATTATCCCATTTTTATGTCAGTTTTCCAGGAACTGTTGTCTCCTAATGTGACTAATATATCTGAAATGTAACAGAACAGCTGTCCCAAAGAAAGGAGAGTTCTTGTGTTGTGCAAGAAATCTAGTTTCAGTTTACAGTTAAATGAATTTCTTTCCCCATGGTCTTAGAGTGGTACTTCATATTATTAAGTAGAGAATATCTTTATTTATCTCATGCTTTCTCCATCTTGTATATTTTAACTGTAATTCCCAGGGTAATTTTACCTTGCAGAGTGGAACTCTAAATTTTGGCTCTGATGTTGGCATAACTAAGTGAAAATACAGCATACATTCGCAATAGATTCTAGGTGATTAAAGCATCTTTTTACTTTCCATAAATGTGCTTTAATAGTAATTTGCTTAAACAGAATAAGAAACTTATGGCTCTGATGCCATAGAGCAGTTCTTCTCTTAATACAGAGCATAGTGAAGAGTACTGCATTAATGCTAGTTGTCAAACCTCGCAGGAGTAGACCTTGTTTGGGTCTTGTACATCTAAACTTGATGGTAAAAAAACATACTCCAGGGTGGTCTCATCTGCCATAATTAGGCTTGATGGTTACATCTAATTCCAGTTGCTTGGTTTCTCCTTTTTCCCAGGTAAGTGAATTACTCTTCATTTCTTGTTCAAAGGTTATAGCATCATTTTTCCTGCTGTTACCTGGCTTAATAATACAGAACAAATAAGGAATTCAGATTGCCTGTTAAGAGAACAGAAAAACCACAGAAATAATTTGTAGAGCTACAAAGCTATGCTAAATTCTGAAACTGGAAGGCAGATATGCTAGATCCCTGTGAAGAGGAAGAAGAAATTACTTTTTATGTTGGTTTTATCTTCAAAGCTTCCTTATGTGAGAGGTTGCTGATCCTCTGTTTCTGCAAATTTACTAGCTTTATAAATGTTGAATTTCAGGTTCACAGCTCCTTGTACCTTGTTATTTATTTGCTATAATTTGCAATTTCTGAATTTTTTTTTCATATCAGTGTTTCAGAAGCAAAGTCTGTTCCTGATGCAGTCTGTTTGGTAATGCTGGGTTTGGTATTTGAATAAAGAATACTTGGATTAAAAAAAGGATATGGAAATTTTTACCCAGTTTGGAAAATTGGAAATTTGCAAGAACTGTTGCAGTAATAAGGGCTGATGTTGTCTCTAGCAATCTTGTTGCTTAGCTGTGGTTTTTTTCCCCCATGCTTGTGGCAGGAGATAGTGTAGGTGAATTTTCCAAGCAGGAGCTGGATAGCTTCAAACCAATATCCAAAATGGTAACAGTCTTATTAGCCTATAAAAAGCATAGATTTCAGTAGCATTCAAATTGTACTGTCTGCTGGCAGGAGGAGTGGGTTGATAGTTGGAGGGTTTATAAAGAGAGGTGGGAAAATTCATTTTTTGATCTGTTAATAGCATGTACAAATTCATATTTACCATAGAAGCATCATTTTCCTGACTTTCAGTCAGTGTCTTACACTGTGACAGGTACAGTCAAAAATGTCAGAACTGCCAAAGGTTTCCCAACTTGTAAAACCCTCCTTGCGAGATTCTTGAGGAAAAGAAAGCTTTGCAATGTATTCAACAAACTTCTCTGGTTTTGTTTTGTAGTAAAAACACTTGGAGAACTTGGTCAAGCAAAATTAAAAATATTGTCAATACAGGCAGAAAATAGCAAGTTAAGCATAAATGGGCCTTGGGGTGGAGTTGTCTATTGAAAAATAGTGTTAGAAAAGAGTCTTCATTTAGTAATATATTTGTGCTGCAGAAAATTTGGTCAGCTGTGAGATTCGAATCAGTGAATTGCAATAGCTACAGTAAATGGAAATTGCATGCAAGAAAGTTTAGGGGTTTTTTTATTTGCCTCTCTTTGAAGTGCATGCAAGACTTCACAGTTTCAAACTTCATAGGTTTGGCAGTTTAGAACTGGAGAAACCCAGAATAGGTTATTAAATATACATTATCTATTGACATTTTGAAGCTTATTTACTTAAAACAGAATCATGAAATGGTTTGGGATGGAAGGGACCTTAACTCATCTAATTTCAACTCCACTGTCATAGGCTGGGACACTTCTTACTAGACCAGGTTGCTCAAGGCTCTATTCAGCCTGCCCTTGAACGCTTCCAGGGTTGGAGCCACATGGGCAACATGTGCCAGTGCTTCATCACCCTCATGATAAAGAATTGCTTCCTCACATCTGATCTAAATGTAGCTTCTTCCAGTTTGAAGCCATTACATGCCTCTGTAATAAGTTCCTCTTCAGCTGTCCTATAGACCCCCTTTGAATACTGGTAGGCTGCTATAAGGTCCTCCCAGAACTTTCTGTTCTCCGGACTGAACAACCTCAACTCTCTCACTCTGCCTTCATAGGGGAGGTGCTCCAGCTTTCAGATTGTCTTCATGGTCCTCTTTAGGAGAATAATTTAATAATCTCTAAAGAGAATTGTTGTTTCTTTTTTTTAATTATGCTTTTTTATGTTTAAAGAACTCTTTCAAAAACTAGTTAGCACAAACTCATTGAAAAGACTTTGCTTATGGAAATAAGATATTTTATGGCAACTACCAATCGATCATTTTTAGACTATTTTCTCTGCACTGGCACTAAACAACATTTGACACTATTGATTTGTAAAACCAATCTGATGTGAACAGTATGTGACAGAAGCTGTTTGTTATTAAGAGATAGAATCCTGTCTCAGAAAAGCTTGTTGTCCTGGTAAGACAAAATCACACAGAGCAGTTTTACTTGTATCATCGTTTTTTCACTGTTGACTCTGTTTTTGACAGCTGACTTCATGTTAAACGTGAACAAAGATTTGTTTATGCATGTGAGTCTTCAGGAGGTTGTGGACTTCAATACAGGAGAGATGTGGAGGTGCTGGAGTGATTGCAGAAGAGGGCAACGAATCTGGGGAGGGGCCTGGAGAATAAATCTGATGAGGAGCGACTGAAGGAGCTGGGGATGGTTAGTTTGGAAGAGAGGAGGCTGAGGGGAGACCTTATTGCTCTCTACAGCTACCTGAAAGGATGTTGTGGAGAGGCTGGTGCTGGTCTCTTCTCCCAGGTAATTAGTGATAGAACAAGAGGGAATGGCCTCAAGCTATGACTGTGTAGGTTTAGACTGGACGTTAGGAAATATTTTTTCAGGGAAAGAGTGGTCAGGGATTGGAATGTGCTGCCCAGGGAGGTGGTTGAGTCACCAAGCCTGGATGTGTTTAAAGGTGATTTGGATATGATGCTTGGGGATATGGTTTAGAGGTGAACCTTGTAGAGCAGGGTCCTGGGTTGGACTTGGTGACCCTGGGGATATTTTCCAACCTGAATGCTTCTGCTATTCTGTGACCCGAAGTTTGTTCTTTCGAAAGCAAAGTAGTTATCTTTGGTAGCACTGTTTTATCTAATTAAGAAGTTGACTAAATCTAGTGCAAAGCATTCAGGAGGAATGTCCTGGTATGTAAGGTAGTTGCTAACCATAAGTTTGAGGCATTGCTGTCGTTTGGCATGTTCGATGCAAAACGTCAATTGTATTACGTACGTTTATGAAAACAGAAATGTTGGGCTTGCTCTGCTGCTGGGGTATAACTGTGATGAATACTATATAGATAGATCAAGGAACCTTTACTTTTTGAGTTTGTTAGGAATGACTGCATCTCAGGCTATTAAAACCATTAGGTAGAGGTTTTTTGGTTTGGTTTTTTTTTTTGTTTTTTTTTTTTTTTTTGAGAAACAAGAGCAACCAGAGGTTATGTAATGCCTCAGGCTATCACGTCTCAACTTTTCTGGTTTCCACGAGGTAGCTATTAAAGAACCATAGTTTATACAACTGGGTTCTCAAATCAGACCCAGCAAGGTGGGCTTTAAAGGCTGAAATTAATCACTCTGTTGCTGTAGATACAAATCTCAGCCTCCAGAAAGTCATCAGCATAAATCCTTCTGTATATGTATTTTCCTCTCATATGCTTTTTATCTGCTACTTGCTTTCCTTTCCACTCTCCTCAAAACGGAGAAATGATCCAAACAAAATACTACTAATGAACCAGAGTTTTATTATTTTTGCTGGCTGTATAGATGTATACCTGATTTGCTTGTATGTTACAGCATGTTGTGTTTGGAATGGATGTCATGCTTAGTTTACGCATCTACAAAGAAGACAACATAAGAAAAGGCTTCCCTATTTCCTTGTCTTGGCTGCTGTTTCCTGGGTTGGGTAGGAATCTGAAAGAAGAAGGTTAGTTGCTTCTAGGAAAAGTAAATGGTCAGTAGGGTACAGCTCCCAGACCATATTTTGGATCAGGAAGAGGGCAGGATGTACAAGTCCGTTGTGCCCTGGAGTAGAGAGGGATGCTCCAGGAAAGTGCAGCGTGCAGGTGCACAGGTAAACTTCAGCAGCAATGGGAAGAATGCTTTCTTAAGAAGTCAGAAGAGACTGAGGAAAATTTTTGGCAAGTCAGTGAGGTTTGGATTAGATGACACAGTAGGTGAAAATTTTCTCATCCGACCATCTCAACCAGGGTGGTTGGCACAGGAGGTGTTTGATTTCAGTTCTTTCTTTTTTAAGTCTCCTTTTCCTAGCAGATCTTGATTCTCCCCCCCCCTACTAACTTGGAGTTTGTGTTCCAATAAAGACTAGATTAACATCTCAGGAACTTTAAATATCCTCAAGGAAGAGCTTCCCATAGTTTTGTCTTTGGTTTGTGGAAAAGTTTTATCTTAGCAGGCTGTAACAAGTGTTCCGTCCTTGAATCTTGAAGGCAACAGGGAGTAAAGCTGGTAATTAAAGGAAGGAATCTCATTTTCCAAACAAAGCAGTGTCTGCAGAAAAGCCTGTGCATCCTAGCATGAAGATCATCCTTCCACTATCCCAAAATAAACTAACTGAATCTATACTTGCTTCCATAGCTGTTTCAGATTTATTTCCTTAAGAACTGAGGCATCTCCATTGTTAAATATTGAACAGTAGTTTCAGATAATTCAATCAACAAAAGCTGATTATGGGTATGACTTTGCCATAATTTTGGCTGACTAATTGTGAGTCTACCAGTGCAACTGGGACTGTGTTGTGTCTCTGGCATGAGAGCTGAGTAATCCAAAGTCCTATCTGCAGGGATATTCAAGGAATCTGTGACTCTGGGGAGTCTTGAGGGTTTTCTGAGGTCCAGCTGCATGCCAATCCCACAGTGAGCTGTCTGGGGAACAGTTGTTGTCTCCTGCTTATGGACTGTTTCCAGATCCCTGCTGTCCCACCTCATCTCTTTGAGGTGCACTGTGGTGTGTGATGTATAGGACTCCTAAGATCTGCCATCCAGAGCTGCTGGTTCCACTCTGTACCTAATGTAAGAGTGTGGGGGAATGGGAAAGTATTTGTAGAAATGGATGTGGGAATGTTACCCAAAATATGGTATGTGTGAGCAGTTTGTGTTGCAACTACAATTTTCTGTGTATTTCTGTTTTGGCCTGATTTTTGTTTGCTAGTGAATCATAACAAGAATATTTCTACTTCATTTAATAATATAAGATGGAGGAAGGGTTTTAGTGTCATTGACATAATTTAATCTGATGGCACAGACCATAAACATGGAAAAGAGGCAATGGGGTGGGCTTGTTACCTTTCATGAAAATACTCCAAAGAGTGAAAACTGCTGATTTTTTTTTTTTTTTGGTCAATGTGCAGTTAATGATCAACACAGAAAATGCAAAAATGTCTGGGTAGAACATTTTTAAAAGGAGTTGTAAGAGAAGCATCTGGGAGCCAGACTTTTCTTGTGGAAATGTGCCAGCAACTGTAGTGTGTTTCCTTTCTCTAAAGTGAGCTATGCTGAAATGCCTTGTCTTCTGGTCCCCCACCCCCCTTTTTTTTTTTTTTTTTAAAGTTCATTTCTGGAATCAGACTATAAGTTTGAACACTTTAACCCTGCAGATTATTAAGGGCCATTATGTGGTTTAAACAAGATGCTTTCTTTATGAATTCTATGTATGTAAATACTATGTCAAGTCACATTTGTCACAATTAGCAATATGTAGTTTTCAGAAATGGCTTTTAAGTTGGAATCTTGCTGCAGATCAACAAGTAGAGGAAACTTTACTTGACATTTACAGACTTTTGTCTAGCATGTAAATTTAAGCCTGAGAAACGCAACCCTTGTACGTGGTTGTCATATAACACTGTGGTACAGAGTTGTATGGTACAGATTAGCTAATTGAATGTTTGGTTGCCAGATATATTTACATAGAGGACTATTTATATTTTCTATGTAGATTTTAAGAGCCACCACATTTATTTTAGCAAAACATTTTAATAATAAGGTTTATAAAATGTCATGTCGAACACTTGACCTATTTACATAGCTAAGAGCTATTATGGGGTTGAGAGACCTAACAAATTTATTTTAGTTACAGTGAATTCACATAAATCTTTATTATGTTTACATATAAGAACCTACTTATGTGCATGCCACACGTGTTTAGGCAAGGAATCTCTGGTGCAGATTTCTCTGACCCTACAATGCAACTGTGGAGTCAGCTTCAAAATCATTGTTTGTTTTGTCCCTTTGAGCTACTAATTTGCTTTCTGTCTGATAATTACAACTCTTTTTTTTTTTTTGGGATGGTGTGGTGGGTTGAAACTTGCCCCCCCAGCTAATTTGGAGAAAAATACCCCCAAAATAAAATTGCCAGAGCAGCTCAGTTGTTGGAAGCAAATGAAGCTGTATTTGCAAGCAAACTACAATCTAGAAATAGGAAATGCAACAAATATATACAAAATATACAATATTTACAATTTATAAACCACGCAAGAACCCCCCTGGACAAAACCAGGGCGCTTCCAATAGCTTTCCCCTCTCTGTCCCCTTCCCCCCAGCTACAAAGGAAAAAGAGAAAGAGAAGAGAAAAGCAGAGAGTAGCTTGTTAGTACTTAGCCACAACAAGAAAGCAGCCAAAGTGAGCAACAGCCAAGGAAAACTACCACCTAGTATCAGCTAGAGCAATTTATTTATACCACTTTCTACTCAAGATCTGTGGAAAATTTCCTACGCATCAGCCTAAAACTGCCACAGAAGGTGAGGAGGGACAGTGGAGGAAACATTCCTTGTTACTCAAATAATTAGATGAGCATGTAGAAACACTAAATCCCAGAAGCTTTCCTTTACATCACTGAGGCCTGTTAAGGGCAGTATCTTAAAATCATAGAATCATAGAATTGTTAGGGTTGGAAGGGACCTCCATGATCAGCTAGTTCCCACCCCCCTGCCATTGGCAGATGCTTTATTTTTTTCTTTGAATATTCAAGTATGGATTTAGGCAAGAAGCCTTTTGCCTTCATTTTGTATGCTAAATTGGAGACTTTAGGAACATTTAGAAGTGGAGCCAAAATTGTGCTTTGGGTGGAGGTTAACTTCAAATTTTACCTGCAGAGATGCTTCTGTTCCAGTGTGAAAGTTGTTCTCTCATCTCTTAATCAAAAAATACCCAACCCAAACATTTTAAAGAATTCCTAATCAAACTTAAAGACTTTGTGAGGATCTGGATTCTGAAGTCACTCATGAAATATTCACCTTATTTGGCAGTCCATCAAATATGTTTTTATCTTCTGACTTTCATATGTTCTGACTCAGCTTATGGGAATAAACAATTCCAAGAGACTTAATTTCTGACAACAAATCTCTGAAATGGTGACTTTAATTGTAAATACAAAGTGTCTGTGAGTATAAAACCAGGAAAAGAATGAATGAGTTTCTGGAAGTGTGTCTCTGTAATTTCTTTTATTGTTCATTATAATTATTGTGTGCATGCCCACCATTGAACGTGCTTATGGTGACCTTTCTCTTTTCTCTTGAGAAGAGTTATTATTATCAGGTCTTTCTTTATGGAGAAATGAAAAGGCCTGTGCAAACCCCCTCCTTATTTCAATGCAGTGCACGTTGCACTTTGGCATATTTATATGGAATTGTATTAATAATAATTAGATCGTTTTGTCAAAGAAATTTTAGCATTCCAAAATTAGACATTGAAAATGGTACTTTTGCTTTCCCTGCCTTTTCTACCTCCTGTTCTCCAGGGTTTGCTATTGGTGTTGCTATTTTTCATCTCCTTTAACCTTAAATTGATAGTGTGTATTCTTTTGCATCTATGTTTGTCCAAGGGAAAAAAAAAAAAGGAGAATGTAGAGCATGTAAAGTTGTTGTGTTGGGGTTGTGTTGTTTGGGGTTTTGTGTTTTGTTTGTTTTGTTTTGTTTTTTAAAGATGAAAAATTATTCAGTGTGTGGAAGACTAGCACTGGGATCTGCACAATGAAGTTAATTCAGCCCTCATTGAAAGCATGACTGAAGATTGCTTTATTTGCATGGAGAGCTCCAAGCAGGAGGCACTCCAAGCAGGAAGCTGAGCTAATGAAATCTAACTATATTCCTAACTATCGCCTGTGCTTCTGTGGATTGTCCAGGTGTCATTCCAAGTGACTGAGCACATACATTTTTCGTTGCATTGTGATACTTTCCTTCTTGAAGTCTGAAGGGTGTGGAAGCAGCATCTTTCATACTAACTTCTGTGTTTGGTAAATGAACAAAGTTTGTGGGGTATGAAGAGGACATAGTCTTTATCTGAGTTGGTTGTGATTACAGAAAGGAGCAAGGTAATGGGGAAAGGAAAGAAAAAGAGTAAAGGCACTAATATATATATATATATATATATATATATATATATGTATATATTCAGGTCTCAACAAGTAGGGAAGGTAAGTAAAACAAAGCATACTCCTGCATTTCCTGAAAAATTGGTAAAATTATGGATGGTAGAGTGGAGAAGATCCACTTTGCAACAACTGTGGACAGCCTTGCCAACAATGCTAAACCTTTCTTGTACGAGAGTAAGTTTTTCCTCCAAGGACAGAGATGTATTCTTTGAACATTTAGTCTTCACTTTCTGCCCTAAATCATTACAAAAAGTATTTTCTACTAGAAAAATATTTCATTGCCTTTTTTTTTTTTTTTTTGGTTCTCCCCCCCCAGTAAAGTAGTGAGAAGGCCAATAATATTTTCTTGCTTTTAAAACCATGTTTTTTTAATCCATTGCCCTAGCATGGTTCATGTGGATGGGGGTGTGTGTGATAATATAGGGGCGATGCAGTGGATTTTTCACAGATGTATTTAGAAGGAGGTTTTCTAATCAAATAGTTCTCCAAATGTGTACATTTCTCTCTACTACTTCACTCTTACTGATTCTCATAGCCACAGTTAGATGATCTTAACAACATTTCTTCTGCACAGGACTAGGGAATTGCAGCCTTAATGTGCGTTTTGTACCCACATTATTATTGTTGTCATTTATCCTTAGTGGGACTGTGATTTTTTTTGTTTTGTTTACTTCACTCTTTAATTTAGCAAATGCTCTAACTCCAAAATGCTTATTTTAGTAAGAGAATGTTGTATCTACTTTGTGGTTTTGATTAAGCCAAACCATAACATATGCTTAGAATCATGGAGTGGTGTCACAGGAAGGTTGTTTTAAGAGGGGCTTTATTTTTTTCTTTTTACCAGAAAATAGCTAAGTGACCTGCCAGGACTCCAATATCACTCCTACTTCTCTCCTCCTTTTCCTTCATCATTGATCCTGAGTTAATTTGTAACAAAATCTGCTAATCTGTTCTGTGAGGTTGATGAGGTAGCTTTTCCAAGGTCTTCTCAATAAGAGGCAGTGCTTCACTTTTAGCTTATTCAGACTGCTTACCCAGTTGGGAGTAACAGTGGTGCACAGTACCACCTTTTGAAGACACAAGGAGAGCAACTGAGGGGGGGGGGGGGGAAGTGCAGGAGTTCTCAAAGTATTCAGGAAACCTCACATCTGGAGACTTGGCAAGAGCTGGACAAAACTGAATCATTTGAGCTAATCCTGTTCTATAAAGTCATTAGCTTCAGCTGTCTCATATGTGACCTATTAAAATTCACACAGCCTTATAAACTGCTGCTGAACAGCTTAGTATGGAGTACCAAAAGAAGCCAAATGCTGTTTCCTAGAAACTTGATCTAACTTCCAGAGTTAGAGCAGGGTGTTAGACTAAGCAATTTCCACTGGCCCCTTCTATCTCATAGTATTTATTGATTCTAGCTTTTTCACTTTGTACAGCCAATGCTATTTATTTGAGGCCATTGGGAGGTCAGTACATTGTCAATAGCAATAGCAGACTTCTGTTACTCTCTACTGGTTGGTCAGAGTGGTGTGTAAACTCAAATGTCTCACTTGAGAATTTAAATAATGGTTGATTTCAAAGAGCTGATTGAAACTTGCAGGAAAAGTGATAGTTGGAGGTCCCATCCAGTTTAGCTGTTAGTATATTTGAACAAAACCTTTTTGCCTTTGTTTTGCAGTCAGGCTTGGATCACATGTGTTGGAAGCAATTTGGGGATAGGGATTGGCATGGGTTGTCCCTGACTAAAACATCTCAGTGTGCATAGTATTTTTCATTAATATTTGTTCAGATGTAACTTCTGCTTCTGCATTTTTGATGGCACCCCATCTGCAATCCCAGTGTTTAAGCTTGCATTTTGGTGATTAGTTTCTGCCTCTGTCTCCTCTGCTTGAGTTGTAGAAATCTGGACCCATCTGAATGTGTTCCTGTGTGACCTGTGCTAGACTCTATGGTCCTGCTTTGGCAGGGGGGTTGGACTTGATGATCTTTGAAGGTCCCTTCCAACCCCTAACATCCTATGATCCTATGAAATTGTTTTTCTTCCATGTAGGAATAGAACTTCTCTGTTCAAGCTGTTGGATGGTAATTAGTTGAGCCATAGAAGTAGGAACAACCCAAGAATTGTCCCCTCTCTGTCATGGTAAGAAATGCTTACATTTATATTCTCTTTTCCTAAATAAAACTCAGCTTGTTTCCCACTCCTGTCACTATTCTGGAGGCATTTTCACCCCCAAACCATGCACCCCAGTATAGTCAGATGGAGCTTTAATAAATTGATAGCCTGTTTCTCTGCATACCTCCTCCCCCCCACCCCCTGTTAGAGAGTAGAACATTCAACAGCATTTCCAAACTGTTTTCATTTGTTTACAGAGTGCTACTGGGAATACAGGGTGAAATTTCAAGCAGTTGTGTGTAAATCTTCCAGTAATCTGTCATTACCAGCAGGAACTGGGGAAAAGGACAAATCTGTGGGAATTACTGGAGGATTATCAAAGCTAGAATTTTGCTACTTGGATTTGAAGATCTCTTCCCACAGAATGGGTGGATCTAGAGTCTAAAAGAAGAGAGCAGAAAGGAAAATCCCTGCCATTACAAATACACCAGGGCAAATAAGCCTTGGATCAAGCAGCACATGGAGGATTTCTGGGATTTCAAGGTGCTTAGGCTAAAACTCCATAAGAGTTTGGGTGAAGTGCATAGGCATGCACAGGTGTGTATGTAGTGAGAATACTGCAGAGAGCTCCCTCCCCCAAGCTGGGGAGCACTGCCCTTGTGTAAAGCAGCTTGCTGGCCATGCATAAACCAGGTTGTTAATTCTTACTCCTTTGATCTTAGATGATCTCCAGCCCTCACTAGCAGAATATGTCAGTTTGGCCATATTATAAATATGATCTTGTTCTTAAATTTTATATATTTCCTGTTCCTTCTTTGGAATTCCTAAATGTTGCTCTGCACAAATGATCTTGTTTGTAGAAAAGCCAGTTGTCACAATTTTTTTTTTTTTAAGATTATGTAGCTGGATTGATTTATGTTCCTTATTAGAGTAATAACCTATCTTTTATGGGGTTAGGTCAACTCATAAAATTACAGATCTGGGAGAAAAAGGCCTTGACTCTTTCCCATAGTAAGCATTTATTCACATTTGTAAGTCGATGTTTACTTTTGTGCAGTCATTATTTCATAGGGGGGGAAAAAAAAAGGCAATGTGGAGGAGTAATACTCTTGGTGTTACCATGCCAGTGTATCTGTTACTTGTGAAAAGCAGTATAGACCCACAGTGTTCAGTTTCAACAGAGTTCTTCCTGTACACACCTTTTTGATTGCATGCATCTGTCATCCCTGCTGAGTAAAATAATAAAGACACTGTGATTTTTTTTTTCTGATTCATTAATAATACTTTTTTTTTTTTTGGGGGGGTGTGGAGGAGGCATGCCTGTCTTACAAGACCTGCTAGTAAATTGACACCACAATTTCAGATGTGTATTACTGTGCATTACAAGTATGTGATTGCTTGTATCATTATGAAATAGGTGAAAAAGAAGTTAATTGCAGTAGTTTTTATCTGAACTGATCAAAACATCTTCCAATCTTTTTTTTACAACAGTGTGTGATTAGAATAACAACTTCACATGTTGTAGAGTTCCATGCTGCAGCTGAGAGGCATGCAAATATGAGCTGCTTATTTGCAAGAAGCTTCCAGATTTGCAATATGATCACTATGGAAACCACACAAAGAAAACCTTATAACCATCTGTGTGGTTTGGTAGTTTCTGCTGCCTAGCTGAGCTGTTTTTGTTTACTGTTATTAAAGTGTTGAATAGATTATGTTATTCCACAAACTGAGATTATCCAAGGTATAAACTAGTATTGTGCTTTGACAGTGTGTCAGAGACTAGAAGACAGCAAAATGCTGATTCATAAAGGCATTATATTAGTCTACTGTACAATGATGGTCAAGTAATGTATTAGTAGAGGAAACTGCAAAGTTTATACATATTTATCATGGAGATGCCACATTCCATTGAAGGAATGCACTGTTGAAGCCAAGCTCTTATCCATTTTATACTCAAGTAGTCCAGTTTATTCCACACCCCCCCCCCCCCCCTTTTCCCTTTAAGAAAAAGAGATTGGCAGAAATAAAGAGAATGGATTCATGTAAAAACCAGCTAGTGTAAATTTGCCATTAGAGTCTCTGAGTACCAGAAAAGAGTATGTGGCATAACCTGTATCTCAAGGTTCTCTGGGTCTAGAGCTCTGGAAGTGTTCCCTGGTTCGATTAGTATTGATTAGTCTCATTTTAACAGAGTGAGAAGGTGGAGAAGAATACTTTCTCACTGCAGTGGTAGTGAAGGTAGGAAGAAGATATACAGAGGAAGTGTACTGTATTATTTTAAATGACTCTTCTTACACAGTATCTTAATACAGAAGGACTTCTACTGTTGTTTATTTTTTTTTTAATTATCATTTGTCAGCTTTTGACTCTATTTCAGGTTGCAATGCAAACTTGAGCATGTTGCATCTCACTACAGCTGTTAATTCCTGGGGTAATTGACGTTGCTGTGTTTAAAGAACATCTCCTGCATGTAGTTAATGCTTCAGGAAAATAGCAGGAAACACAAATAAGAACCATAGGTTCTTTTTCACCACCCTAAGCCAAGCCTGTTAAATCTTGCTCCACTGTGAGCATCATTGCATTAGCAAGTAGTGTGTACCATTTGCAACAGATTCATAGAGCTGTTTTGTTCATGCTGAGGATCATGCTGTGTGTATTTCAGAAGAGGTTTCCTATAGAATCATTTTAGTCTGGTACCATGAACTGAATGCCCATTAGCAGCTGAATCATATTCACTGTGCTTCTGGAGTACCTCTTCCAGTCTAACTTCACCTGGAAGTTTGTCCTCTCTGTGACAACTCTGTAGTGTAAAGCAAAATGGGTAAGAGGGGATGGTTAAGATTCAAACTACTATGCTAATAAGGATTTTGTTTGAATTTGGGACGTTTTCAATATTCAAAGACATTTCCTCATCTTCAGATAGGCATCTGGTGATGTCTTCTTTCTAGGAAACACGTTTTTCAGGCAGGGGAATGCATATGTTTCAAATTTTCCCACGAAACCACAATGCAGTCTACATGTATTCAGCTGTACCTTATATAAAGAAAAAAAAAAATCACTTGAAACCTACTCTGCTGTTTTACTTCAGTTGAAGTAACCTGTACTAAAGTCAGTCCTCAGTTTATGCTAGTCTTATGACCGTGACAGTGATAAGAGTTAAAATCCACCCTACATTCAACACATCAATTGATGCAGGTCCAAACATTCAGTAACATGTAGTATGAACATTTATTTAATCAGTATATAATACTCTTGTGTTAGATGAAACTAGGTTGTTCTGGGGAAAAGGGAGAATTACTGGAAACTATGAGTGCTAATGGGATGCTACCTGTGAGCGATGCAGTAGTGGTAGTAGGGAAGTCACAGAATAACAGTGCCTCCTAGTGCTGCAGGCAGCACACAAGAATGTGTTTTTGCCATTTTATGCTCCAATTGGGAGTTCTTAAAATAAACAAATGAGTGTACTTGGAAACATGCAGCAAGTGTTATGCCAAGTGGGGGAATAATTTTGAATGCAGGAAGTAGTTCAGAGTGTTTTGTGTTGTACCGAAGCTTCAGATTTTTCCTCATTCTATTGTTTGTCTGTTTTCTTGGCTGAAATAATAGTTTATATTCATCTTGACCAGATCTTTAGCTCTAGTTAAGAGTTAGAGAGCAAAAACTCTTGTTGGCTTAGCAGGGCAGAATTTCAGAGCTCTTTGCAGAGTGACTCTCATGCTGTAATTGTAGTACTTGTAGGGCTGTGTATATAGGTTAGCAGCAATTATGCATACTCATTTCAACAGGTCTACTCTTGTGCTTTAAACATTTGCTTTAATGTTTGCAGGAAGAGTCTTGTGGATAGATTACATTTTTACAAGGCTAAAAATCCTTTAAACTGTTGATACAGAATTTACTCTTTGTCAAAGTAGATAGGCAATTACATAAAAGCTGCACAATAAGGAACATTTTAAGAGCTCTCGGTTCTTATCTGTTGCCTGTCAATAGTAAAATATCAAAATTACTTGCTGAAATGTGTTTCTTAAGAAAAATGTGAATATCTCTGTAAGATGTGATGAGTAGCCAAATAGCTTAAAAGTGTTAGAAGCCAATTCATGTTTGAGAATTGTGAATATTCTATTTCCTCATTCCGTACAGAGACTTTGTCAGTTTTGATATATTGTAAAGGCCAAGATAAATCTTTTTCTGCTTCCTTAAGAACCTAAAGAAAGAATACAGCTAAAAATCCTTTTTTTTTTTTTTTTTTTGCCTCATCAACAGAATTGTTGACTGTGAAATGTCAGAAGCCAGATCTTATATCCCTGTACTGATTGGCCTGTGGGTTTACTTAAGTGAGAGTGTGGACGCAAGAGAGGTTTTTTTCTGCCAGACAAGGAGCATTGAGCACATCTTTCAAAACTGCCTGTGGGGATTGCAGAGTGTTCGAAGTCTGCTAGCTAGAAAACATGCTTCAGAGCCGATTGCTGCCAGAGTTTCTCTTTTCTTGTCTCCTAAACTCACACTAAGTTATTTGATACAGTCTGGCTTGCTTAAAACCGTGGTCAGGAGCGTTAGGCAGGAGCACTGAAAGCACAGCATCTGTAGTGGATGTGTCCCTATAATGCAGATGTCTAGCTAGTGTGTCTGTATGACAGTGTTGAAGGTAAGATGTCCTCTACCTTCTCTGCATACTTTTCTTAAGGACTTCTGAATTCTTGAATGAGTCTGGGATGCTTTTTCAATCCTTGTTTTCCTTTCTTTGTCCTGGCAAGAAATGTACATAGCAGAGTAAGGCAGAATAGGACCCTCATTCTAATTGTCTCAGAACGACTGAAAAACAGCTGAACTGCAGCCCTGTATTATCACATTCAGAGCAGAGTGAAAAGGGAAACAGATGTTCACAACTGAGATTTTGAAAGAAAGCTCTTGGAGTGTTTGGATCAGTGAGGGAAACCACAGAAACAACAACATTCCAACTTCTGTACAAATGCAAAATAGTAAACAGGGCATAGGATTCGGGAACTTAGAGTGTGGCTTTCAGACTGGTGTGGGCTGTAAGTCCTATCCTCTGAGGTGTTCCTTCAGAGCTTCATTTGCAGTTAAATATTTTGCAAAAGAATGTGTTCCATCAAAGGCTGAAGTGCCAAGCAAACTGAGCCAGGAGAAAAGTTGCAGTATTTCAGGTAATTAAAATCTTTCCTCTTTATTTTGTGTATGCACTTTTTTTTTTTTTTTTACCTTTTCATGTCTCTTCCCTTTGCTGGTTTAAGATAAATGTTTTTATAGCTCTGTAAAGCTGTCTCTTTCACCTGGGTATTTGATGGCAGCAGAACTGCTTAGCACCACTTAGGATGCATGAAAACCACTTGAGAAGGATTTATAAAGTAAGCCAATTTATACAAGGTATTCCTTCCTGAATTACTTTGTAATGACTCAATTAGCTTTCATTTCTGCACAAAGGAGATTTAGTTGCATAAATTAGCTTATCATCATTGAGGAAGTGTCACTGCTAAAGGACAGTTTATAGATACAACATGCAGTTGCTGTCAAACCTATAAGAATGTAATATAGACATCTGTGTATACTTTGTGCTTGAGCAGAACAGACTTCTGCCATTCAGAGACTAACAGGGGACAACAAGTTGCCCAAGGGACTGGCAATGTAGACGTCTCTGAAAAGGTCAACTTGACACAGGCTCTGACAATCGACCCAAAGCTCTGTCTTCTTTGATAAAAATCAGATAAACTTAAGACCACTAATTGATCCGCAGCCTGTTTAAATGTTGGCCATGCATATCTTCATTGCATATGATTACCACAGAAAGCAAATGAATTGGGTAAGAAATGCCAGAGTCCAGTGACAGCAGCATTAAAAATTGGAAAAGGACACAAATGCCCAGAAAGGCTATGAAGGATATTCTCTCAGCTTTAGCTTGGCAAACTGCCTTTGTGCTAATTATCTCTGGGACTGAAAAAATAGCTGCAAACACCATGTAAAGTCACATGGCCGGGCAACTTTTCTTGACATGAAGGTATTTCCAGCTATGCATAAAACCAAGATATATATGTGCTTCAAGGGCACAGACCTTTAGATAAACTATTAGCTATTTGACACAGCAAGTTGAGAAGACTTGCTCTTATCAGACCCTACACCTTTTTGAGTTCTGCTGCATTGTAACTGTGACCTGCATTGACATGCAATCTGGCTCTCCTTCCCCCATCGTACAGAGTACACATAATTCTTTCAGGGCTGTCAAGGAAAGGGTGGGCAAGAAGAGTTCCTTTAGGAAGTAGCTCTGCAGTGCTCTTCCTGTTGCAACATGTGGAGAGGAAACAGAGGCCTGATTTCCTGACCCATACAGGAAAGCAGGAACAGGTTGCTGTGAGTAGTTTTAGGTTGCTTTTCTTGGAAAGGAAACAAGAGCCAAGTCATCAGATGCTGTTAGCATTGTGCTCTGCTAAAAACATTTGTAAGACACCATGACTCATTACAGTCTTAATATTTAGTACTCATTTAGACATTACCGTAATTATAAGAGCGTGCTGTCATCATGGAGCGTGAGGTCAATCCAATTATAAAGTTGCCAAAAGCATTGTATTGTTTTTTTTTTTCCTCTCTAATGTATCTTCTCAGAGTTTACTCTTAAGAAATCAAAACCTTAGCACCTCCATTTCTGAAAAGTTTCAACTGCTGTGAGAACAGCCATCTAAGTTGTACTAGTGTTTGTGTGATGACCTTGAAGGTACCACAGCAGTTATCCCCAGATGTCATGTTCATTTCAAGCAGCAATTTTCTGATCTGATCTTACTTAGTTAACTATTTAACACTGAAAATTTATTTGCCTTTCAGGACTGAGTTGACACAAGGATTTCTGATAGGCATCACACCATAAATATCTAACTGGGCTCATTAATATTTCATGATTTTCTGCACAAACAGCACATATGTTCTTAAAATTAATCTATTGCCTAGCTTTGCTAAACCTGAATTTCACAGAAAAATACTCTGCAAATTGTCTGTGAGTTCAGCCTGCTAAGTGCAAAAAAACCTTTCTTTTTTTCCCTGCTCTTTTCTTGCCCTGACTTATCTCTACTTCAGTTAATATACAGACTTGAGTTCTTTTTATGCCTTCAGAATTGCTGCTGGATAGCTTTACATTAATTGCTAGTGACCTAATTATTTAAAAATACCAAAGCTTTGAAGAGCTGCAGTTATATGATATGATGTGCTGGGTCTTTTTTTTTGCTGCTGCTAATGGTGGTGTCATTATGCGTTCCACAATCACTGTTGCAGTAAATGTCATGTTCTGTGCTGTCTCAGTGTAAATATCTTGATTTTAAGATAAGTAATGAACAGTAGGAAAAGGGAAGAAGAGACACTGAACAGATTCAGCTAGATGAGTGGCTGAGTGCAAATAAATACACTACAGTTGTTTTGCCCTTATTTCACAAATTTCCTGGCATGTGGGAAGAAAGGACAAGTAAGCAACAGGCGTTCTTTGCAGTTTAGGATTATCATCAGAACAAACCAATAACTGTTTTCTTTAATGCAGTATGTCTCATCTGGGCATTGAGACTCCACACTGAGAGTCTAAATCACTTCTATAAGACTACTAGTTCCACTCTTCACCTGTCTCTCCACCTTTAAGCCTCGGTAAGGTAAATAGTGAATACATCATCACCAAAAGGTGATACAGCAATTTCCCAGAAGTTCACATTCTTCAAATATTAAGTAGCCCAGTGATCTTCAAATCTAATGTTGCAAACTTCTAAAGAAATCTCATCAGAAGTCATGGAATATGAATCAGAATGGCAAGCTGTTTAACATGCTGGGCAGTGGTGAAAGGAAAACACACATATGTTCCTTCATTCCACAAGCAATGCATAGGCATTAACTATTAGCTCTCGCTCACTACCATACTAGGTCTTGTTTAGTTGCTGTCTGGTAAAATGGATGATTGGTGGAAATGAGGCACACTAAACATTTATTCTAATGTTTTAAGTAGTGCAATTCCATACTTGGGATGTAATTCCTGATTGTTGTTTTGGTCAGTTTTGTTTTCTGCCAGGTTTGCGCTCAGAAGTGGCAAGAGGCAAAACTGGCACACAGGAGGGGGCAGGAATGGAACAACCTGCAGTTAGATTGGCTTAGACTGCAATGGGACAGCACACTCCCTCTGAAATATGTACTCTTTATCTCTTCTTCAAGGTTTATTTCTTCTGTCTGTTGAGGATATTAGAATACTATTAAAATTTCCCTCCTCCCTGAGTAACCCATGGGCATTCTTAAATTTTACACAGTCTACGATATTTGAAGTGCTTGCTTGAGTAATATACTTGTCAGGTTTTTATTTTATTGCATTTTTATTGTATTTTATTTAACATTTTATTTGTTTTATTTTATTAATTTAATTTTATTTATTTTATTATTTAATTTTATTTATTTTACTTCATTTTATTTTTAATCCAGAATTGTTCACCTTTCTTTCTTCAAGTGTGTATTGTGAGGTGCCAGTAATCTTCAGTGAACTGATAAGTCTGAAGGTATCATCAGGAAGGCTAGAAGCTGATGCTGCTTGATCTCTCAAATAAATTCTGAAGTGCTTCCATCAGTATATTGGACAAAAATATCTGTTCTTCCTGTTACTGAAAGAAACAGAGATGGCAGAAGAAGACCGTGAGGAATTCTTTGTAGAAGAGTTTTGGAAACTGTTGGATAGTTGTTTATCCAGATAGCTGTCCTGGAATGAAAGAAATATTTCCTGGAGAAACAACCAATCCAAAATCTTTCTCAGCCATTTCTTGTGATTGGTAATATTAAAGCAATGGGTGTGTAAAACCAAACTGCTTTCTGGCCTCTGCTATGTATTTTATTTCATTAAAAAAAATCTTTTCTTATTCATATTTGTGGCTTAAGTGGCCATCCCTTTGAAGTGTGACAGACTTCAGTTTAGCAGTTATGTAATCATAGCACTCTCAAGGCACAAACCATTTTGCAGTGTATAAGAATGGAGTGTAATCGTGTCAGAGTAATCCTTAGCAAATCAGTGCCTTTTGAATTTGAACTCTAATGGGCACATAAGTTCTTGATGCTAAATCCACCAGCTGTTTTCAGGTATTACATGTGTTTAAGAAGCTCTATATAATTTCACCACTGGATAACTACTCAATTCGTTTGCCCAGGTCTCCTGGGTTTGTTTTATTCAGTTCTTGAGAGGCAATGAAATGAGATTTGGCAGGCACTTCTCTAACTGAAAGAGGAACTGAAGTAGGAAAGAATGGGCTTGTGTTTTACAGAGGCTTTTGCAGCTCCTTTTTTTTTTTTTTTTGGGTTCTACCTCTGCTCCTTTTTGTTTTTGGTTCTACCTCTATGTTTGTGAAGCACTATCAGTTGTTTTAGATGTTAGATTCTGAAGTTAAACTTCCAATTGGTTTTTATGTGTGTCTCCACTACAGAATATGGAGAAACTTGTACTGGTGGGTATGAGAGGGGATTTCTAATTTGATATTAACACTTATTGGAAGACCAGCATGATTGTTCACAAACTTACACTAGCACTTCCCCTGTTTCCCATTTCTCTGCTCCTAGTCAGTATTCTGCTGCATGACTTTCCAAGAAAAGTGGTATTCTGCTGTAAATAACTCATTCTTATGTTGAATTCACATAGCCACACTTAGTCTTTGGGCAACATCTTCACTGTAGGAATAGGTTTATTTCAAAATGTGTATTTTCTAGTGTGGGGTTCCTTTCCCACTTTAGGTGGGTTACTTTTCCCACTCTAAGGCTTAATTAAATGCTCATGATGAATATCTAGGGAGAAATTTTATTACCTGCTGTGGGATCTAGTGCTGATGTTCCCCATACTAACGTCCATTAGCATTAAGAGGAGTTACTTCAGGCCCATAAAGGTAGAACAGACCTTTGGCATGAAAAGTCATGATTCATTTCAGTGCAGTTCTGAAGAAGTAAAAATCCTGACTGATGTAATTTAAACCAAATCAAATTGACAGCTGCTGAAAGATTTGGAAGGTGGGATATACAAAAATAGCTCTTTGAGATTTTTCCTCACATGGTCTTACATTATCTTTTATGAGACAGAGCTGGGAACTGTGGTCAGAGCTGTCTCGAAAGACTGAGGGAAGATTCAGATTTAGTCTTTATCACATATTAATATGGTGCTAATCTCTGTTACCTCTTATGATTGTCTAATGCTAAATTGGTGGATAATGAGCAGAGAAATGGGAAGGGCCAAAATTTGGAGGTGTAACATTAGAAATGTGTTCTGTCTTCCTCTTGAAATTATTCTATCTGTGCATATGCAGTAAGGAAATCTCTTATTTCTGAATGGTCAGGAATTGTTCTCTTATCTTTCATACTGCTGCTTTTTGGTGTGAGGACAGCAGGAATTTGTGCACTGGCAGTCAGAACGCCCCCTGGTGCTCTATAGCCAGTGGTAGCTACTAATCACCACTTCATGGAAAATTAAATGGTGGCTAACTTGCATAGCAGCTTTAAATTAAAGGTCATGAATATTTAGTCTTGTGACAGTATTACCATCAAAAGAAGATAGGGCAGAACACAGATGAAAATGGATGAATAGGAAAGAAGCTCTTCTTGCTCATACAAAGAGGTATTAACATTAAAATCAGTATTTGTCAAGATGGGGAAAAACCAAATTGAATACCGCTATGCTTTCTATAGCGTCACACTTTCTGTCTCTTGGTACTTGGTATTTTAGCAGGATTTTTCTCAGTAATAAAGTGAACCAATCATGATTGAATTGTAAACTATAAATAATGGTGCAGAGTGCTAACGACATGCAAATGTAACTGGGATATGTTGGAATAACCAGCAAGCCTGCTGTTCGAGGATCATATAACAAAACTAAGATGACAGCCTTGATCCAGCCAGTTCAGTGATATTTATGTTATCAGAATTAGGAGATAGCTTTCCAGTGATGTAAATTATTAGTCCATATACATTCTGTCTGGTTAGTGTATACATAATGTAACTGGTCATCTTAGTGGTATTGCTTACATTCTTTTCGCATTAACTCATCACGCTCCCTTCTCAGGGAATTAAAAACAGGAAATAGTTTGCAGCGTAACAGAAGCACCCAGTGTATTTAACCGTGTGTAAGCACTGTGTTTCAATAGATGTACTCTGTTTTGTAAGTGCATGACAAAGCATTTATTACTGTGTTATTGCCGTATTACAGAGCAAAGAGTGCTAAATAATCAATCAGTTAATGGTCTGTATGGCAGCTTGAGCACAGCACATCCATTGTGCTTATGCTGTTAGAAGGATGAGTTTATGACTGCAGTGTAGTTGCATGTTTAGCCAGAGCTTAATGTCCTAAACTGGAGCTGACACAAATATTTTTGAAATGCAGCTTCAGCAACAGTTTTGAAGTTCTCCAGTATTTCAGAAGGAACAATCAAGGATTATCTCAAATGTTCTCAGAGAAGTCCTTTAGTTTTGTTGGAACAGGAGAGGGAGGGGAGATGTATCACAAAATACTTTAGTTTCCTCTCACTGATTATTATTAATTATATTCTAGGAAATCTTTCAGTTTAAAGTTGAGATACAAATATGACTTGCTGGAAATATATTAGTAGAGGAAAAGAAGCTGCTTTAAGTTGCAGCTGGAAAAATGCTTTGAAAACCTGTAGCTACATGTCTTTAAGTGATACAACTTGCCAGTGAGGAGCTTGCACATTCAACTTGTTTTCCACTTGCTTTTGTGGTCTGGAGGAGCCACTTCTAAAAAGCAAGGAGTAAGGGGGGAGTAAGAAATGTGTGCTAATAAACTGCCTTTGTACGGTCTGGAGATTTAATAACTTTAGTCCCTCAGTCTTTATCCTTTTGTAATGAGATGCTGTTTTCATTGCAGATAGCAAAAATACCGATTATGCCAATTTCTATCAAGGTTTGTGGGACTGCAGAGGAGATTTCCCCGATGAGTTGACATTTCAACGTGGTGATGTTATCTACATTCTCAGCAAGGTATGGGGGGCTGCTGGGGCTGCAGAGTTGTAAAAAAAGAGAGCCATGGCAGAAGGGCACATTCCCACAGTTCTATTGGGGGAAACTGGCACTCCCTTTCAGATCCTTTGTTTGCAATCAGATATTCGCTGCAATTAATTATTTTGTCAAATGAACTATAATCACATTTAAAACATAGCTGTGTAACAGGAATTAACTTGAAAGCCTGTTTATTTACTTGTGAAATCTTGGCTACCATTTGTTAACTGATTTAATGGGAGACAATGCTTTCTGCTTGCGAAAGTTAACCTTGTAGAATTTTAAATTATCTTGTATGTTATGTATTTTGTTTCCTGTTTTATATCCCTGACTCTGCTGATTCTGACTTTTTGGGCATATTGCTGCAGAAGATGATTTGGGGTTTTTGTGGCTTTCGTCTTTGTATGTATATTATAATTGTTTTGACAGCTCAGATTTCCATATTTATTTGCTCTGACAGATTTGGGCAATTTTTAATTTACTGCTTTCCTGTTTGCAAAGTGAATGGGAAATATAATTTCCCTCATCTAAGGTGATGAAATTTTATTCTGCTTTAATGTTGGCTAATTTTCTTATTTTTCCTTAACTTCCCCAACAAAACCAAGACTTCTCCTAAAAGATACCTCTCGTGGTCTGTTGAAGTCTGCTCCTGAACAATTCATCAAAGGAAATTATCTTTTTTCCACATGCTAGAAGAAAAGCTGAGCTTTCTAAGTTTTCATGGGAAAAAAAAATCAAAGTATATGTAAAATATATATATAAATCTTAGATGTAATTGCTGTTCAGTATAATTAATGCCAAAGATGTGGTAGGTCATTGAAATATACCAGTAGTACATGAAAGCTAAAGGCATCTGTTTGTTTTAGTTTTGAAGTCTTCTGTTTTGTCACAGTTGCTTTAAATCTTTCATGATACTTTTAACTGTAGTGTTTCCAGATAATAAATGTAGCAGCCTCTGTTTAAGTATATGTAAGATTTATGGATAGAAAGATAGTTCTATATAAAAATATAGCAGATGTATTACTAATGGTAATGTGACTACTTATGTCTTTTGAGGTATTTCATTGTCACTTAAACTAATAACTGAATTGCATTACTGATGGCCAAGTAACACTCTTGGATTGGGCAGACTTTCAAGTAATTATACAGCACTGAAGAATGGTACTAATTTAAAATAACCACCTCTTTCCTCTCTCCCCACCCAAAAAAAAAAATCCATGAACAGATTACATTGCATGAGTTTAGTAACTTGTGCTCTTTTAGTATGACATGGGGACTATAAAATCTTCAGCTTGTGGGTGAAATAATTAATTGTTAGTTCTTCCCCCAAAGAGTGAGGAATTTGATTGTAAAAGTTGGAGCAGAATAGAAAAACAGTAGCTTAATCTGTCCTCTGTATATCAACTGTCTTGTGGTCATGCTTTGATTAATCCATAATCAGTCCTTGAAACGGTCTCGCTGCTGCTGCAGATATATAGAGCCTCTCTTTGGGAATGATTTCTACTCCAAAATACAGCCCAGAAAATTCAGCCCTGTTTCTCTTAGAGATTGTTACAGCTTTTTCAGAAAAATGAGTGTTGGCCACTGCTGTCAGCTCTGAATTTAGGGTCCCTGAAGGAGAAAGCGCCAGAGAATTACACATCTTAACCCTGCACCTTTGATTCAGTTTCAAGGCCTGACCATTTATGAGTTCTTTGTCTGATAAGTGAAAATGTGACCAAAGGAAAAGTGAACCTAACCATCCTGAAGTGGGTCAAGACTTTTCTTCAAAATGTATTTCCTAATCCACTGCATTAATGCTTGGATTTTGTGGCAGGCGACAGGAACGCTTAGCAATTTTTTTTTTATTTTTCCACACCATCTAGTGGCTGAAAAGCAGAGGTGCAGCTACTGACCGGAGCTGATGTGAATGGATCCAAAACGGTGTCATAAATTCAGCTCCAGCTTGAACCTGGCTATGGCTTTATTGCCTTTCTGTCATATGTTAGCCAGGTATGAACATTACTCTTGAAAATCACTTTTGGCTGATAAGGAAGTAAGTACAGGTAGAGCAGTATTATAGCAGGAAGGGTGAAGCATTCACAAAATACCAAACATATTGTTGCAACACCTAAGAGTGCTTTGTTTTACAATGAAATATAAATGGTGTAGCTTGCTCTTGTCAAATGTGGCAAGACAGATATTTGGCTCTCCTAGTAGTAGTTATGCCAGAGCAGTGTGTTTTTACCTGCTTTTTTATGCATATTTATAGAAATTAGGGGGAAAGTGACTGCTTCATTTCTAAGAAATGAAATAATTAGCATAACAAAAGTAATTATGACCAGTTTAGCAATTTTTGGCATTGATACAGTTTAAATAAAGCAAGAGGAGGAATATGTTACATCTAAGTTTCTAAGTGAATGCCTTGTAGAAGATTGAGCATAGTTTCCGTTTGGCAATGTTTACTTCCCAAAGTAGCTAAGCATTATGCAAAGATAAACCCTTCATAATTTACTTTAGAGTGAGCATCAAAATTCAGTGTTAGGGCAATGAGCATGATTTGCATTCTTATACTCTGGTAATATAAATGCCTGTGCCTGACTAGTGTAATTACTGTAGAAAAGCATGTTTTTCTTGTTTTAAAGGTGCATTCAAAAGCTTTTTCGCCTATTACCTAAATATTTATGTCTGTTGTGGCATTACAGTTGCTACCAAAAAAAAAAAAATCCGCCAAACTTCTTTTTAAGTTTTTCTGTGCTTGGGAGTTTCCTTCAAAAGCTGTGGTGTCAATCTGAGCAGAATGAACAGAACTGCTGCAATAATCATTGTTAACTTTTATGTTAAAGGATAGTTAAATTTTTCAGGTTAATTAATCAGTGCATCTATGCAGATGAAGTCATACTATTACAATTTTAATTTAGTGTATTCTTGAATATTATATTCAAGTATTTTTTTTATAACTTAACCTGTGAATCATGTGAACTTTCAGAAAACTATATAGCCTGCTCCCTTTATGCAATAGAAAACTTTTTTAATAGCTTCACTGATACACAGACTCATGAATAAGATTTCTTAGTTAATATTGACTGTTCGAAATGCAATACTTGGGCACCCTGCTTGCTAAAAAGAGGATTGCTCTTAACTCCTGCTCATTTGTGGGGCTTGCCTTTACTTTCAAGACCATATGATAAATGGGGAAACAAACTGTGACATAACAATCCTGTTTATAAATCTTCCATAGCTCTACTCAAGAAATCAATTTCCAGAAACAAAGACAACCATGAGTAGAGGTAGCTCTATTTTATTTTTAATTATATTTTTTTTTAAAGTTTGGTACACACTGTGCACATGCAGCAGCTGCAGGATTTGCTTGCTTTATAGGTGCAGGTTTTGTGTTGGGAAACTCCACAGTTTCATCAGCCAAATGCAAGTAGCAGTGGCAGTTTACTTAGATGTTAGCAGGCATCTGCATTGTAGAATTACTGACATTTCTTAACTTTTAAGCTAATTTAATTCTCAACTCATTTATATTTATACTTACATTAAAACAACAAATGCTACTTCAAGCTGTAATTCTCCATCTCTGTTGTTATTTTAGTACATGCTGATGCAATATCATGCTGCTTACTCTGGTATCATGAATCATGGAATTCTCATCTATGACTTAACCCTTTGCTCTAGAATTTTCCATGAAAGTACAGTGTTAACTTGGAATCTGGATTGCCCTTTATTTAGTGACTGTACATTTCCATTGTGGCATATTTTTGTTTTCAATATAAGAAATGTCTGTTAAAATGCTTACATCTCAATCTTTTTTTTTTCGGCTTAGTGAAAAAAAAATTCTCCATAGCTCAGATTACTGCTTATGAAATAAAATACAACTCAACAGCACAGCTGTTTCATAATGAGTGTGAGCATTTTGTACATTATATGTATAATCTTCATAAAATGTATTTATTCATTCCTTTTCAAAAAGATGTGAAAGGCATACTAAAATCCCAAGTCAGGCTGACATCCATACTTAACAGTGATTTCTTCCCATGACCATACCACCTCTGTCTACCTTAGCAAACAGGGAACAGCAATAGGAGCAGATTTGCAGAGGGAAATGCTTAGTGCTGAGACCCTGGCAGCCACAATGTATGATTTCAAAGTGGGTTGATGTCCCAAGAGGTCCTGGTTGTGTAGAATTGAGAACACATTAGTGGTTGGAGGACATTCAGGTGCATCCTCCATTTGAGTTTCATCTAAAAGAAAATGTAGCATGTATACTCTGAGGTTGACAGCTCTGAAGAGTGAGCCGAAGTGAGGAAAGTGGGAGCACTGGGATATTCCCTTTGGTGGGATCCTTCTCATCAAAGCTAAAATGCAGTACTAAGTTACACATTTCCTCCTGGCTTGTTTAAGGCTATTCCTTACTGAAAAGAGAAAAATGGATACATGGCTAAGCATAAGATTAAAACAAAGGCCTTTAAGTGGAAGGTTAGTTGAGACAGAATAATGCAAAGTGACTCTAGCTCTGTTGATTTGTATGCTGATAATACATAAGCATTTAGATGAGCACCTGATTAGAAAAGAAATTTGCATTGTGTCATCTGATGGAAAATAAAATGGCCTTTCTATCTTTCCAGGGTGTTTTCAGGGGGCCAGTTTGGGTTCTGAATTTAGCCTGCTCATCCTGGTTTATATTGGAACTCTTCAACTGGTGTCTATTCTGTCTCATGTCATTGCAGGAAATTTAAAAAGAAAAAAGAAAAAAGCAATCATATAATAAATCTGAAGCTCATATTCTTAAAGATGACCATTTTATTGCTATCTTAAAACAACTCTACTACCTGTGAAAAAGTCTCATTCAGTTATCTAAAACATTTGTCATTTTCTGCATGTTACTGAAAATGCTGTTCTGTGCCAAAAAGGCTCCCTGGTTGATAGTGTATCATTCAGCAATTACACTAAAGGAAGTTTAAAAAAAAATTTACCTAGTTTGAAACTCCTATATGAATTAGAGAGGTTGTAAAATATTATCATGCCAAAATGCCCTTTCTAAGGATATCCTTAAAAAAAAAATTCTCCCTGCTTTCCACACATCTTTAGCTTTATAGGACAGGCTACTTATTTTAGCCCCAAACAAGGATATAGATACATATTGCTTTTCAGGTTTAAAGTCTGCAGATCTTTGGCCTGTAAGTCAATATTAAAGTGCCACTGGAAGAGGGCAGGAGAAAACCCCTGAATTCACACTCTTTAAAAAACCCCACAACTCCATTGTTTTCTCCAAGGCTTCGAAACACAATGATGATTTTCAGCAACTCTTTTTAAAAAACCAAACCAAATAAAAACCCCCTCACCCCACAAACATGAAAAAACACACCATATGTATGGAACAATAGAGATTAATTGCACAAGGACCAGATGTTCTTAACTTGTGCCGAAGTCAGTAGAAGTTAATATGGTGCAAAGCGTCAGGAGATCCTCATTTACGCAGAGGATCTGCTCTGGAAATCCTCTTGCATGTAAACATTTTCTTTTCTGGCATATCAAAATTCTAAATAGTACAAAAATCTTGGATTTAGAAGATACATGTTTAAAAAAAAAAATAGGTAGTGTATTTCTACTTAGTGCGTTTTTTGCCCAAGTGAAAAAACTTTTAGGATCAGTGCCCCATGGAGGCATAGGTAACAACATACACACCAGTGCAGTGGAGCTGTTGGGATGGGGACAAGGAGAAGCATCTGCTCACAGTCTGTTCAGTGGAGAGCATTTAAGGAGCCTGTAAACCATGATGGGATTTTTTTCCCCCCTCTGCTATTATAGCATGCTGTACAGAGAGTGTTTTGCCTGCATGTTAACTGTTAAATTGTAATCTGTTCCTTGCTGCCCTGTGAAATTATTTCACTTTGGTTAATACACTTCTGCTGGGGGGTGTGTGTGTGGGGGTAAATAAATGCACTCTTACAGACAGTGAAAACACAGCTTAGAAAGTATTTGGCCATTTGTTAAGGCTGTTGTATGGTATTATCTGGCATAACGTATTCCACTGCCCTGGTGCTTGTTGTGCAGGGGTTGCAGTGGCCTCTTCCTCCCCCCGCCCCTGCCTAGCATTGCTGGTATGGCAAATGTGCTCCCAGTCACATGGCAGAGCCCTGGCTGCACACTTGTGCATTCTCCTCATTGCTGGATCTGGCCCTGCCCCCTCTCCTATCCCTCTGTTTGCCTTGGAGCAATTCATTTTGCCGTTATTGAATTTCTTTGGAGAGTTATTTTCATACAGTGAGCATCACAGCACCTCTGGATCTTGATAGCATTTCTACATAAGGAGAAAGAAGCTTTGTGTTAGTAATTACCTAACATTGTCAGGAGCTGACTGCAGGCCTCTTTCTAGTGATAACAGAATAACCACATAATGTAGCTTTATAGCACATGATTAATAGAAAATAATTACACATCCTACAAAGGGATGCAATATTTCTTATAAATTGACTACAATGGTTTCCTGTAGATTAAAGGACTCTTTATTATTTTATCAGTCTTCTGAAGTATAGTCGCTTGCCTGTGTTAGCAGGGATGTGAAGAGCTGGATACAGTGAGGGATACCAGATGGTAAACCCAGTGGTACCTGAGATCTGAAGCGGATGCTTGCAAGAGAGCCACATTTCCCAGCTCTTAAAAAAAGAAATGCAAAATTCCTAACTGTATTCGCATCCTTCTGTGTATAAATCATCATTTCCCACGAATGTGGGCTTTAGACTTCCATGCTGCACATTTTAAGCGGTAGTAATAGATGTGTATGGACCTCACAACAGCAGTGTATTAATTAAATGCTATTGCTATGAAGGAGTTTATAATGGGTAACATTGATGGAAACAATATATCAATTTGGATTTTATATGTGACTTCAAGAAAGGACTGGGAGGGACTACTTATCTGCCTGACTACTAAGCATTCTTTTTGTGGTGCTGATGACAGAAAAAAGGAGTGGTTAGGGGTTTAAGGAGAAATGTCTATACTTTAATCAGTTTAAAAGTGAGTGCTGGCTTATGATTCTAAACCCTAAGATTAAAGTTTTGTATTCTTGGTAGGCAGGGCCTGCATTATATTTTTGTTCATACTTCTACAGACCGCAGATAGTTTAATTGGGATTCATGTTGCTCTTGAGACCCATGCAAAGAATAGTAACATAAAGTAAAAGCTTCTGTGTTGCAATATTGTCTGTATGGTATAAGGGTTGCAGTGAATCCTTCAATTAGTTTACTAGTCTGTTACATCATCATTCATTTCATCTTCTCACTTAGCTTCATGCCAGAGCAATAAGTAGTGGATTAGTAAGTAGCAAACTGCTGAAAGTTTTCATAACAGCAGCGTGCTGGTAATTTTAATTTGAAGTATCTGAATTGTTTCTTTAAAAACAACTGTTTCTATGTTCATGTAGTGTTGCTAAGTGAAACATTTTCAATGGATCATGCAATCCACAAGCTTTTTCTACACCACTTGTTACATGCAGTTTAATGAGCGCTTAACTAAGCCACTTCCTTCATTTCATGTATTATTTGGTTTTTTGGCTGATGTGTGGCAAAAGTGCCTTAATCACTCTTGTCAGTCACTTCACTAGTTCCATGTAACAGCTTAAAATGTTTTGTTGCTTTCTTTTGGAGAGATTTATTGCTGAGACTCCAGTAGTATATGGGAATACTGCACTTTTCAGCAATTTCCCACTTCAGTCTAGAAATCCAGTTTGTATATTTAACTAGTGTATTGTGAGAGAAAACACAGATTTGAAAAATTATTTTATCCCCCTCACCCCCCCAAAAGAGGCTGATCTGGAACATTATAAACCTCAGTGTCAGGGTATTATTTAGCCTTTAAGGATTTGGGGTGGAATGTGTACCCTCATGGGAAAGGTTATGGGCAGTTTGTAACTTCTGTAGAGAGCAGTTTGCACTGCTCTCAGGTTCAGATGCATCTAGGCTTTCAGACCTGACCCATCCCCAGCAGTCTGGTTTGCAGTGGAATGGGGAAGAAGATAGAATTATTTTTGCAGCTTTCTTGTTTGTCTGTTCATATAATAAAAGAAGGGTTTCCTGCTGTTTTTTATGTGGATTTTCTTTAAATCACACTTACAGCCATATTTTATGGCTAGTAGGACGGAATCCTTTAAATGACCAATTCACTGTGGAGAGGAAGAAGAAAATATTTTAAGACTGCTGTTCAGGCTTCCACAGTGATAATAAAAAACCCCACACAACAAGTAAAACCCACAATAAAATAAACAAAACCCCCACACCCCAAACAACACAAGACAAACAAAAAAAGAAAAATAGAAGAAAAAAGAAAAAATAAAGAAAAAGGGAAAAAATATCTGGGCCCATACGAAATTGGGCCATCAACAGGGCTTCATCATAGTTAAGTACAGGGAGAGCTGAGTACACTAAGTACCTCATAGGACCCAAGAGAACTCTCGACCAGGCCAAATACGCCAGCAGCAAATCATTATAGCTCGGGCTCTAATGAAACTCCATTAACCCTTAAGCTCCACTTGACTATTTATAACTGAAAAACTTTATCTACAGTCAAAATAATAGCTTCATCTGAGTAGGACCATTAATTCAAAATCCTTCAGCCTTTTGCTTTTCTTGTCAGAAGTGCAGTGTAGCAGGAAGCAGATGTTGCTTATCAGAGATTATCTGTGTATTTTGTGGTTTTTTTCCCCTGTTTGTTCCAAAGTAATTTCTATCTTACTAATCGTTCCATTTTGAATGGGGTCTCTGTTTTAATAATGCTTCATTTGTAACTCAATATACGTATGTGTGCAATTTCAGCTGTTACAATTTATTGAACCCCTGTTAGGATTGATCTTAAAATATTTAGCTCATAGGAAAAAAATTAAATTTAGATCCCACAATACTCTGACTTGGTATTGCTTTTGGAAGATATTATTTCCACCCCTCCCCCCAAAAAACTATTATAATTCATTTTGTTTCATATTTATCTCACTAAGCCTAAACAAATTTCAAACAAAAGTACATTAGTCATCTGTCAGACATAGGAGATCTGTTGTACAATTTTCTGTAAGCCTAAAGCTGTAGTGGACTTTGTCAGTAGAAGGAGATTATATGTCAGATGTTATAGTGGTGCCTTCATGTTTGAGCGAGGCAGGTTTTTAAAGCAGTTGATTTTAAGTTTCTTAGAGTTCAGTGTTGTGATAACCAAAGAATTTCAGCTGATTCTTACATCTCAATGCCGTGCTATTAGACTTTTAGTTACAAAGATCAGGTTTTTAATATTTGTGATGAATGGGGGACGGAGAGGTCAGCTATTTTTAGTAGGTGTTACAGAGAAGCGTGGCCATAATTAAGAGATTTTTTCCTGAGTGTGTCTGGCTTTTTTTAAAATGTAACTTCCGTCTTTGCCTTACTCTGCCTGTGAATGCCTCTAAGAAAAGGATACGATGTTTTAATTTTCAATTGAAATGATTACAACTGTATAGAAGAGAAGGCATCCATAAGGAGTTGCATACGAAACTCTTGTTGCATTTCTATCAGACTAAAGGTTAATATTGCATATTGTTTTCAATTAGGAGTACGATGAATTTGGCTGGTGGGTAGGAGAAATGAAGGGAACCATTGGCTTAGTGCCTAAAGCCTACATAATGGAGATGTATGATATTTGAGAGGCCTGGGTAAGTACATTTTAATCCAATCTTCTGTAATGGGTTATATGTTCCCCTGTTCTCTGTTTCATAAGTATTTCTTTCCTGGAACCTTTGTAGGAGTCCTGTTAACATAAAGATTATGGCAAAATATATTGAAGGTTCAATTAAAGTGTCTTTTTTGGGGCTTCTGTATAAAACATTAAACCACAGTGTACAAAAAATGATGTACTGTGTAACTACTTCCCTTTTCCAGGTTTTTTCCTCTTTTTCAAAATAAAAAATTAGTGTGATTCCTAATTAGTTTTGTTACTTTAGTCTTATATCTGCCTGTGCAGAAAACTGTGGAAGGGGATAGATATCTGGACTGGGTTTGAGATGCATGTTTGAGGTTTTTTTGGTTAATGATGAACTTTCAACTTCTCTCTTCCCTACTCAGGAGAAATCTGTGCTTGAAATCAAGGGTGGTGTGCAGCTGCAGTTTTACAGACCTGGCCTCTGGAAGAAGATCCAGCTGTACACGTTTTGTGGTTTCAGTGAATGTCGTCAGAGTATTGCCTTGTGTATATTAAACATTAAAAATTATAGCTGGTCATAATTCTGTGGAAATGTTCTTAGCCGCTTTTATAGAACTATAATGCTAGGGAGTGAAATAGATGACAATTAGCATATGGGGCACAAGCAGGCAAATAGTCAAATTCCCTGAAAGAAGGCAAACCTATAGCTGCACAGCACATTAACAGCTCTCTGTCCAGCTATAGGTTTGTGTTCTTTCAGGGAATTTGACACTTCTTCTTGTTCCTCAGGTTTAGAAAATGTAAACTGAACTTTGAAAGTAGAAAACAATGACTCAGTTCATGCATACATTAATGCATTAACCTTTTAATGCTCACTGTACATTTTGTGCAGTTTCCTAGGAAAATCAAGGGAAATTTACGTGTAATATTGCAAGTCTTCAGGGTATTTTGCTTCCAAATATTTTTGTATTATGTTTTAGTCAGTGATTTTTTTTTTTCATATTTTTAGTATTGCTATTTTGTTACCACAAGCCTGCCCTAGGTGAACCTGCTTTAGGGAGACTGGGCTATATGATCTCCAGAGGTCTTTTCCAGCCTCTACCATTCTATGATTCTTTTGCTGGTGTAATACAGCCTATGTATGGTAATGCTGCCCTGATACTGTTATGCCTTGGAGATGTGAATAGTGTGAAAATCTGTAAAAACAGAATATATTAAACCCACACTTTTTGCTAAGTCAAAGATGAGGTGAATGGCAAGTAAGATTATTTTTGTCTGTAGTGTGAAATAGTTTATCTGTATCTTACAGACACTTTCACAGAGCAAAATCTGGATACCTTGTTGATATGTAGAATTTCTGATGCAAGTTGTGCAATAGGGATCTTCAGGTGTACATGGATTAGTAATGGCTACCTGCAGCCTTAGTGTCAAATCCACAACTTTGTGGCTAAAAACATCAGTTGAAACTTAAATGTGCACTAATATACTACCACTTGTGGGCAAGGGTTTGGGCAAGTCAGAGTTAATACTTTAAATACCCTTGGAGATGCACTTTACTATTAGCATGCAAGATCAACTTTTGTGAGTCCTCCCACAGGCTTGATTTGTGAGACCCTTAATCTGCCAAAGAGGCAGGTCAAGCCAGTCTGCAAATTGCTGAGCCTGTGCAGGTCTCCTTGTAGTTGCTTGTGCTGTTTATGCTTCAGGCGGACCCTGGAAACAACTGTGGGTTAAAAGGTAAAGTTGGTCTGAGCTCAGGATTGGACCCCTTCGGTAAACTAAGATGTTGTGCTTTATGTTGGCTAGTGTATTAATACTTGATGGTACACTGGATTCTAATGGGAGTCAAATAGGGTACAGAGTTGTGTTGTAATTTTTTAAAGAAGAGATAGTCATTGAAATTGATTCTGTATGTTATCAGCGAAGCATTCAAATGATAGATTATAGTCTTCAGATCTTTTACTACTTTAATTTATCAAGTGTACTTGTGGATTGTGTACAGAATGTGAAGCGTTAATATCACAGCTAGAAAAGCTCCTTCTTTCTTGTTAACATGGCAGTGTAATAAATCTGCCCGCCAAAGTGGCCTTTTATTAATTATGTAATTCCCAGTTCCACCACCACCTACTTTTTGGGACCGAGTGCCCCCCGCCTCGTCGAGACGCCGTGCATAGGCGCCAAATTTGACTGAGGTGCTGAGCCGGCTGCTCTTCTGTGGAGCAGCTGGGCGGAAAGAAGGGGCGGTGGGCGGAGGCGTTCCGCGGTCCTGCGCGGCCCTGCATTAGTTTGCGCGGCCCGGCGTAGCGCTGCGCTGCACTGCGCGCCCGCGGCGGTAGGTGGCAGCAAATTTTCACAACACGGGCGGAGGCCCCGCGCGTCCCAAGGCCCAGCCCGTGCCTTTACCCCGCTCCCGCGGGCCCCCGGCGCTTCTGCCGTTTCTCCAGCAGAGGGAGTCCTGACCCAAGCCATGAGTCGCCGGCCTGCCAGAGCTTTCCTCTCCTGGGTGGTGGCAGCCAGGGAAATAAAAGTGTCTTTTGTCTGTACTTCTCCTTTAGGGCTTCCCGCCTCCTCGTAGCACATGGAGGGGAGGGGGGGGGGGGATAAACAAACTGCCTTAAAATTCAAAATGTGAAAGATATCCTGAAACTCACTTGAAGTGTCTTGGAATAAACCAGCAATGGACCAGAGATGAATTGTATACTTTAAATCTGCAAATGCCATAACCTTTTTTGGATAAGAAGACCTCTGTTACTACTACTGAAACAAAACTCAGTGGAAGAAAACGTTAACTGCTTTATTTTCAGTGTTTACTGAAGTTGCAGTTGCCTTTCTGTGAACAGGAAAGCAGTTAATTTTGTAAAAGGTGATTGTAAGTCATATTTTGCACGGTGTTTTACTTGATTATTTGCTCTATTCTGGGTTTGTGCTATACTGCCGTTAGAGCTTACAGTAATGTTCTACTCTGCAAATTTTTAAGGTTCAAATAAAGTTTAATTGTTTGCAAACTGTTATGATGCTAATAATTCAACAGCCTGCTGTGTTACTAATGAAATTACTTTGTTATGATTAATTTGGAAAATAGTGTGTTGATTGTAGTAATTAAGCACAACAAGGTGAAGTAAATGATTCTAATGCCATCTGGCCTCCAGACTGAATGAAGAAATGAAATGGGGCTGTCATTTGAATTTATTCAGAGAAGTAAGGGTAATACAAATGCTTTTTATAGCAGAGGCACCCAGATATAATCATGCCACTCTTTAGTATTTTTTCATGTACTTCTACATACAGACAAGTAGTTAACACATTTCTCCTACAGCTAGTTAGGATACAGCTCTTTGTGCATACTGCCACTAATTACATGTACCAGTAGTAGTGTCTGTGCTGGTTCTTCCATCAGGGAGATCTGTGCATAGCATTTAGAGAAGTCATGTGCATCAACTTACCTTTTGCTCCTTTATTAATGATAAAAACTTTTTTAGACTGGAATTAAGCCAAATGTGGATGCTAACTAAGATCCCATGCTGTATTCAAAGCTAAATGTATAAACTTCATGCTTTTTTGTTTCTGCAGTCTCACACAGCATTAGAAGGAGTATAAAAAAATACCCCTTTAGAACCTGATCCAAAGACTGTGGCAGCTAAGAAGCTATTGAATTTGGTTGCTTCTGGATTAGGCTCTCAGAACAGTAACTGTAAAACAGGCAATACAGAGTGCCTTTTGCTTGAATATTCTTTGTTCTCCTATTGAAAGAGATGCAATTATTTCTGTAAGCTGAACTAAACAAAAGAAAGGCACTGATTATTCAGCAGCCAAAAGATAGAAATCCATTTTTCTGTCTCAGGTAAGGCAAAATGGAATTGTGGCTCTAGATCGGAATCCTTGATAAAGTTCATCAGGGTCTGTAGGAAAGCTTTAAAATATCAAAATGTGGTGAAAGTACCCAGGTAGATAACAGTGGCATGCTCTTCAGTTGCCTGAGCTGTTTGATGTAGAATGTGTTAGTATGTAACTGTGGGAACAAGTGTATGCCTGGAAACCTTATAAACAGTGTTCCACTTTATGTAGCCCAATATACTGATAGGCTGCAAGACCTTTACTTCCCAAGGTCTCTCCAAAGCTAACCTTTCTTGGGCAAGTGTCTATTTAATTCCATCTTTATTTAGAAAACCTGACACTGAGTTCAGTGAAGAGTGCTCTGCCAAATCGGCATCTCTCTTTAATTTCCTGCCCAGCATCCCATGTTTTACTGTGACTGACCAGCATCAACCAACTTTGAAGCATGGACTTAAACCCATGGATTTAAACTGGATGTAAGCACAGCATTTCATGCTTCTGGAATGAAACTGAGATTTGGTCAATCTTTCCTTGCTACAGGAAGAAGTAGAGGGGGACTGAGGTGATGATAGGATGTGCAGGTCAAAGGGATGCTGCTTTTCTTATCCAACAGTGTTGTGTCAAGGAATGAATGAATCAATCTCTCTCTCTTTTCTCTTTAAATTGTAAAGCAGATCAGGTAGTGATAAGCCATGAATTGTACTATCACAGCCATTTATAGATTTAAGAGCAATTTTGTAGTGAGATCTAGATAATTTAGTTTCTGCTGCCTGGAATGTTCCTTTGTCCAAGCTACCACGCAGAGAAAATTTGCAGGGAGCTGGGTTCAAAGCAAAAGCTGACTTCAAAACCTCTGCACCTGAAAGCTATGCCAGCATGAGTCAGATTTAAAACTGGAAATGCCAGCTTCTTCCCAGCCTTTCAGGGGGGAGCAATTATTTTAATTAGCATGAAAAACTTAAAAATCCAAGGGGTTGTCTTGTAGCGATGTATGGAGGAATAGAGTACAGCGGTGCAGCCAGGCTGGGAAGAAGAGCTACTGGTAGATTAAAAGGCAGAGAGTTTTAAATGCCACTGCAAACAAGTCTATTCATTTTCTTCCATAGCAAACTAATGTGTTGGAGCTTTTATCCTGAAGTAGCCTTAGTGTCTCACAAGCTGTGGAACAAACTTCCTTTCACCCTCTTTTGTAAAGCCAGTCCTACTCCATAAAGATAGGCAATGGCTAATGAGCATTTTACAGCAAGGCTTTAAAGTTTATGCTGTGAGATGGGGAAAAAAAATCCACATTAATTTACAGTGTGAGGATTTATGTTGGCAGAATAGAATTAGCAGTTTGGCCACTTCCAGTCTGCTGTAATTGCTTGCATATTTGTAAATAGTGCCATGGGATTTTTAACGGCCACAGGCAATCAGGGCTTTAGTTTTATACCTCATGCTGCAAGACAGGGTATGTAGCACCACAGAACTGACCCCTGTGCAGAACAGCCTGGGTTAAAGGCAAAAAAGGATTACACAGGATCATTATCCATCTTTCAAATGCCAGCAGCATGGAAGTGTGCCTTGGCAGTCTCCCACCCAAGAGCTGACATGGCCCAATGCTGCTTTTTAATAGCCAAATCTAATAGGGTCAGCATGAGAAGAGCTGAGCACGGACAGTCTGACAGGCATGGACAACTCAGTTTATTCACTGGTGATCTTCAGCCTCTGAGACTTATTTCAGTTTGGAAGGGAAAAGATGAAATCTGTGAACAGTCGTGTGGCATCAAGGGAAGCAGAGGGACCTTGCTTTCCTGCTGCTCTCTTCCAGGAGGGCTGCCATTCTTTCCTTATATTTAAATTAAAAGCAGCCAGGACTGAATGCACATGTATGTGTGGGAAGGTGGAGATTTTGTTATATACATTTATATATATTTACAGTCTTGTTTTGATGCTGGTTTCTCCTTTCTAAAAGGCGTTTATGTCAGGATGCTCATGGTGCCTTTACTATAGAAAGAAAATGGGATTTAAATAGTACTTAAAATTTTCTATTTCCAGTCATTTAAAGGCTCTGTTCTAGTAACTTTCTTTTTGTCCTATATTTCCCGTTGCGGTATTAACCTTAGTGCATTGTGTCAGGTGCATCTTAGCAAAATCTGTGTGTTTTTTTGTGAAACTCGTGTTTGGTTGCCTGTACCAATAACATGCTCCAGGCTCATTTCTTGCCACATCTTTCCCCCCTATTTTCAAGCTACTTTTGGATTTAGTTTTAAGTTCCTATACCACAATGAAGGGGGTAGGTAATTTGTGCATCTAGATTTCTATTACTTAACCAAGAAATAAGCAATCCTCATTACCAACTATGAGAACTGTTTTGGAAGGTAAATAAACTAAGCAGCTTCCTCTCCATTTCTTTTCTGCTTCTGAGACTCACCCATTACAGATAATGTGAGTATTTGACCACTTCTAGACTGAGATTACCTATTCAGCTACTTACTGCCTTATGATAGCCACCCAGGGTCACATATAGGTCACTATTGACTTGTGACCAGAATTTACTTCCCTCTAGTGTACCTAGCACTGATTTGAAGGCAATGTTCAGGAAACAAGCATCTTCTCTCATGGGCTTTGTAAATTTTCAGAGAGTGACTGAAACTTCCAAATGCAGAGGCTTCATCCAAAGTAATCTCTCACTAAGCCATGTTTATGACTTGCCCTGCTGTAAATACTCCGTCTTCACCATACTCCTGCATCCATTTACTTATACAAAATTCCCAAGAGGAGACTGTGTACCATGAGGCATCTTTCTGAAGCATCAGATTTTTGCAAAATTGGGTCCAGCTGAAGTTTCAGGTGCAGACTGCAGAAATGCCCACTTTATAGTATGAACCTGAATCTGTAGCAATGGTGGTCTGTGTCAGACTTAGGCAAGTAGTGAAAAATGAAGACCTGTGTGGCTGGTCCATTCCTGAAAACTGATCCTTACTGATCTATGTTCAATGTTACTCACCTCAACGCGAGGAGAAACTTCTTTGCAGTGAGAGTGGTGGAGCACTGGAACAGGCTGCCCAGGGGGGTTGTGGAGTCTCCTTCTCTGGAAACATTCAAAGCCCACCTGGATGAATTCCTGTGTGGATTACCCTAGGTGATCCTGCTTTGGCAAGGGGGTTGGACTCGATAATCTCTGGAGGTCCCTTCCAATCTCTAACATTCTGTGATTATCTTGAGCCCTTCAGCTGCAATGTTGCTAGTGAACTTCTCTAGTAAATTCAATGAGGTAGCAATTTTATGCAGGTGCTTGTCCATCAGGTGTGGACCGGAGTTTTGAGTTCCAGCCTGATCTGACAGAATGCCTTATGAAGCCACGATGTGATACATTCCCATTTATGTGTCCTCAGACAAGCTGATGACTCCAAGAAGCACGTGTGGACTACAAAGGGATTTCATCATGCCCCTTTCAGTAAATGATAAGGATTATGTATTTCAGTGGAATTCAGTTTTTCATATTCTGGTTGATATTGCTCCTGTTAAGGAGGCCTTCATGTAAAGTACCCTTAGACATTTGAAACGTGGGGGAATATGTGTTAAAGTAATTCAGTCTAAAACTGACCAGGGTGACTCACAGGGATCATCGAACAGTGTACAGGCCAGCTCCTAGGAGCATATTTATTTTATTTGGCAAACAGTGTTTGCTTATGAATTCATTGTGATAATTCAGACAATTATTTCAATAATTTTGTCTAGTTAACAGTAGCAGTAGACATACTGTTTGCTAAGTGTATTAACTGGAATTACAGTAGCCATTGAGAACACATTCATAATACTTATTAGCATGTGCCCTTCCTCTGCTTGTGGGCTCTTGAATGTTCTGCTTTTCCTACGTGTTGTCATTCTTGCTGGTATTACAGGGAAAAAAAATTGAAATGTAGGCAGTTGTCAATGACACAAACATTTGCTGTCTTTTCCACTGTCTGCTTCTTGAAAACAGTCAGTTCTGCATGTATAGTCTGAAACAAGGGAATTTAGCCATGTGACTCCCCCTTAACCTGAAGAAAAGTTCTGTGTGTAATTCTTAATCTGAGAGCACAGTGTTAACTCCTTATTGACAACGGTGAACGTTCACTCATGTCATTCCTGTGGCTTCGTTGGAAACGCTCCTCAAACTTCTTACTCACGTGAAATGCAAGATTTGAAAGTCAAGGTGGTGTTAGTGTTGTGGAAAGCTGATTTTCATGGTATAAAGGATCCCCCAAACTGTGAGTTAGCCACCTGAACATAGGATGACAATTTATCTGTGCAATGTTTCCGGATGTTCAAAATCACTCTGTGCCCGGCACTCGGTGAATACGCAGAGCGCTGAGAGCACAAAGGGAATGTCTTTGCTGGTTCTGATCTCCAGCTGTCCAGAGGAGTTCTCCTCAGTGTAAGACAGTTCTTGTAACCAGATGGAAGTATTTTATGTGCTGCTAATTTCCAACTCCCAGTTCGCACACTGATGGTCTGTAGACTCTGGGCTAAGGTCTGATTGATTATGCCAGGATTAATGGGGACTTACTCTTCTGAAAACATTGCAGGTATGCCAGCTGTACACCAGAGCAGTGAAAAGTTGTGTTTGACCCTGTCTGGTTTATTGTCCCTACCAAATCTAAATTGCAGAGGGGCTTATATTATTACTGTCTTCAACAATCTTTATTATAGACAGCTGTCAATGGCTGACGAATCCTTTGGCTGTGCCTCTGTCCTTTCAGTCAAGGAGTGAGTGTATCATAATGAGGATTTATCTTGTTATATGGATATACTGACACAGACTTATAACATCTGTATATGGGCCACTGACAGTTCCCATGTCTTCCAGTATATTCTCTCTAGGCCAAATTTATTGCTCTCATAATTAAGTCCAATCCTGAGGACTTAATGGAGTTGCACATTCTGAAAGCAGCAGGAAATACGACTCTTGACTAGCCAGGAGGCCTGTGCAGCGTCTACTCCAGTCTGCCTGGGATGTAATTCCACCCTTTCCAAATGAAGGGTGCCTGACACAGAGCATAACTGGAGAATAAACTCTGAATTGGTCATTTCTATCATTTACTCCATCTCACATTAGGCATGCTTGAGTGACCTTTTGTTCGCAGTAAAGGCTTACACTCCTAGTTTGCTAAATGGGTTCATGTTAATCATCGGATGACACCAAGAAATAACAGACTTGCATTGCTCCCAGGTAGAGGCAGATTAGGCAGGAGGTGAAGCTTTCCAGTGGTGAGGGCAGTGAAGCATTGGGGTTGCTTGCCTGGGGAGCTTCTGTGATTTCCATTTCTGGAGAATTTGGAGAACCTGCCAGAGAGGAATTAGCTGGCTAGGAATGACTGAACCATGGTGATTCCTGCCTTGGGGTTGGGGCATGTGCTAAATGACCTCTAAGATCTGTTCCAGGCCAGTTTTCTGCAATTCTGCAAGTCAGCAGTGAGCTGACACTGCTCTGAAATCACAGAATAAATACAAGTCCACTTTTAGTTTTCCTTTGCCTGTAATACTAAAAATGCCACTGCTCTCCTTTCCTCATCTCCTTTCAACTTCACAGTCTCCAAGCAGGAACCAAGTTCACTCTTTCCTACCTAAGAAGAACATTAGTTCATTAACTCAGTAATTAATCTGGCCTGCAAAAAAAAAAAAAAAATAAGTTAAAGGTGTCTTTCAAGTATCATATACCTTGTATTGCCTTAAATAATGTTTGGCTGTAGTAGATATTAAATGAGTGTTGAGTATGTACAACATGATGTTGATTCTAATTACCAGGGAAAGCATTTCACTTGTGCATTTTAAAGCAAAATGGCTACAATTTCAAATGGTACATATCAGGTAGTTAAATTTTACTTACCAGTTTGGTGTCTAAATGTCTTAGAAAATAAAGTAAAAATAAAACTTAGGCTTCATTTTTGTCCATTGCTTCTTTCCCCTCTCCTGAGAAAGGGATTTTTTTAACCAGAGCCCACTTGAGTAAATAGAAACATTGGCATCCTTATAACAGGCCTTGGATCAGGTCCACCTGTAAGGATAGTTCCTTTTCTTTTCCTTTTTTTTTTTTTTTTAACATCCTCTTTAATTGAATGTATGACATATATTTAATCCTGGCAGTGTTCTTTATCTCCATGAGAAGTCCTTTAAATTCTCTTTGTAAGAAAGTGTTTTGTGATGTGGCTACCTGATTTTATTGAAATTCATGTCAAGGAGGAAAAAAAAAAAAGTGATTGCCTTCCCTGTCAAAACTGACAGTAGTTATGAGGCCAAATATATAGCTGTGATTGACTTGTAAAACCAAATCTGTAATAGTTCAAGTTTGTAAGTTGACTTGTGCAGCTTTCAGGAAACAGAACTCAGTATTTTCTTTGCAAAGTGACATCTCTTTATCCATTTCTTTTATCGTCTTTGTTTTTATTTGTGAGAGTTGGGGAACAGACAGCATCTATATAGAATGTACTGGATGGCATTTAACAAGCCTGCTTCTGGGGAGAAAAATAGGATTCTTTCTAGCTAAACGGCAGCTAAAGGGAAGTCAGGAAGGTTTAAGCACACAGCTCCTTTTATGTGCTCCTCTTTATGCATAATCTCCCAGCAATAAATACTGCATATTGATTACTTAATTGTAATGGAAACATACTCGGACAGGAGCAACATTACAGTCTATTTACTGCCTTAATTTTTAAAGAGTTTTTAAATTTTAAAATGGATATTGCACTAGATGCAGGGCTGTGCTTTTTCTGTGCAGAACTTGTTGTGAAAGGACTCCCACACCACGACTGCATTACTGAGAGTTCTTTCTCTTTCGGCTGCCTTTCTCTCACATTTGTTAAACCAGAAGAATGTGTAATTGGTGTTTAGCCTCTCTCAGCATACATGAAATTCACTTCAGGTCAAACAAATGGCTTTAGACTGATTAGTGAGAAAAGAACCCCAATTAAGGTTCTGTAGAGAATTTAGGTTTATCCAGTATAAAAGTTTCACCTGTTTATTTGCCTAAAAAAAAAAAAAAATCAAATGCAGAGTAGTTTTCTGGTTAATGAAAAAATATTTCTGAAGACTTGTGGTAAAAAGTGACACTTCTTTGGCTGAAAGGAAAACCAGGTACCTATACATGATATAAATATGTAAACTAAATGCTGACTTACAGACTTCCTAAGGGTGAACTCACAGCTCTCCTGGAAAAAAAAATGTAAAAAGAAGCAGCTAAATATCACACAGTCATTTAGCTGGAATGCAAAAAATAAATAGAGATGTTGAAGCAATATATATTAACAGCCACAAAGAGGCACTTGGAAGTGGCATCTTCAATGTTGTATATTCTTGCAAATGTAGAGTTCCAGATTATTAAGGAACAGAAAAGATTAGGTTTTCTTTACAGGAGAAAATATTCTCCATTTTGCTTCACCATTCTAGGTTGTTGGGTATTTAGATGAGATTGCTGTTGGGCTCTTAATTTTTCTTTCTTTTTCTTTTTAAAAAAATATATTTTATTATTTTAAATCCAAACCAGTGAAGCAAAGCCCAGGAAGTAGTAATTTCTTTGACTCTTAATGCAGTCTGTCTTCTTAATGAGCCTACTGCACTGCCCTGAAAACAGCCCTTTACAAATAAACATGCTGGAAGTGATTTAGCCACAATGTCCAGACTGTGTAAACATCTAATTATTACAATAAAATTGTCAATAAATATACATTACTGCTCCCTTTTCAAACATTAACCAACTTTCTCTTTGCTTGATAAAAAGGTATAAATTGTATTTTTATGTCTCAGTGGGTTTTGTTTTCATTATCCTGCTTGCTGCTCTCCAGACAAAAGAACACAGCCTAATGTCTGAGTTATTCCTGGATGGTGAAAACTCCTACAGTTGTTTATTGATGTAAAGTGCAATGTTTCCTTTTGCAGCAAAATTAACTCGGAGCTTTCACAATCTGATATTTAAGCGTGGTATCACTTATTTTATTCTTTTTTTTTTTTCTCTCAAAAGATAAAAAATAAGGTGCTATAAAACCTGTTAATGCAGTTGCTGTAACTGTGGGATGTGCACATGCTTAATCCCCACTTATCAGAGGGAGGAAAGGACATAATGCAACATTAGGATTGGGAGAGAAGATAGGGATGGGAAACGGGAGCAATCTCCTCAAAAAGATGAAGTTCTGCTTTCCAAATTATGGCATTGTGCTGACCATAAATGTGGCATCAGCTCCTCTCCTCCTCCCCCCTCTCCCCATACATAGCCCCTTTTCCACATTTCTTATATAACTGGAACATTAACATTAGAAAAGCAGAGCGATATTGAATCCTAATGAGGTCTGGCCTATAGGCTCCGGCAGGAGAAGAATGAGGATAATTCATTTGTATGCCGTGAAGCATTCACAACTCCATGAGCATCCCCGTGGCTTCGGCTTGTGGTGCTGATCATCTGTTCCTACTTTAGGGGGTTTCATTGCTCGGAGCAGCATCTGAGCTGGGGAAAAAATAGTTAACTGCTTTACTGCTAGCTTTTGTTATATAATGACAATTTAATACGGTGCCTATTTTTTTGTTAACCTGCTTTTTAAAAAAAGGTCTTTCAAATGGTTAAATTAATCTTCTGATTAGCTGTGCCTGCCAGGTAAAATATAAGGAGGAAAATGACGTGGAGAACAGAGCAGTGTGAAACATGTTAGCCAGTCTTGGTAAACATGTCTATTTTAAATAATCAGTGGAATGACAGGCAGCCATTTGCTCAAAAATAAATTAAAAAAATACTTTTAATTCTATTTTACTGACTTCATTCACACTACTTTTAAACCCTTTTGTTTAAAAAAAAAAAACAAAACCAAAAACCACTGAAGACAGTCATCAGAGTGAAAAAAACCCCTCCAAACCAAAAACAACAACAAAAAAGAAAGCAGAAATGTTTACCAAAATCAAGGTATAAAAGAACCGTGCAAATTGCCATGTAAAATGATCTGCACAAAAAGGCATCGGGGAAGAGAGTGAAGGCTGTGCCAAACAGATGGCACACCCTGCTGTGTTTTTGATTGAAAAAGAAAGGTAACATTTGCAGCCACGTCAAAGAGACAGTGATCAGCTAAACAAATTGGTCTCCGAAGTACACCATTGCTGGAGCGAACCCTGCTGCAGGGTACAAGCGAGGTTGTATTTCACAATAATGCCGTGTGTGCCTCGTGGCTTTCCGAAGTGAAGGGAGATGTCCCCCTTTCATCTCTCCAAGGCGAGCAAAAAAGCCTTTGTTGAGAT
>NC_072020.1:27386696-27499196 GCF_027791375.1 Indicator indicator | reverse complement strand
GGTAGACAGTCATTATTTCTGACACTTTCTCAGCATTACAAGGAGTACTCTAGGGGAACAACTAGTGTACAGTCTTACAGAAATAGATTGATATAACCACATGGAAACCAGTTACTTGCAGTCAATATAATATTCCCTTAATGATGTTAAACAGTCATGCAGATTCCAAGTTTAATGTAAAAATCCTATCTTCAAACAGCCACAGTCAACTACAAATTAAGTTGCCAGCAGGGAAATTTATTTTTTTTTTCATCATATATTAGTCTGTGAGAAATTTATTACTTGGAGCAGAATAGGAAGAAAGAAAAAAAAAAGTAGTATTTTTTCCTTAAACTGTTACAGTTTGTTATTATTTAGGAGACATTAAAACAAGATGATGGTCAACAACAATCACTTTATAGCACTTGTGGGAGATGGGAAGCACAGTATGCTGTGAAGCAGGGCACTGAAGGATGCTCTGTGTGGTGGTTGCGTGGTCAATCCTATCATCACATAAATTCAGTGGACATTTAGACAGCAAATAACTACCCATATAGAAAAGGAGCTAAAGCTGGTTTAGGACCAATAAAGTATCTAATTTTGTTGACCTGCACCCTTATGGGAGTTAAGTGATACAATGTTATTCCTATCTCACCTTAAGACACATAGATTTTAAGCGCTGGGCTGTACTTGGGTGCCTGGGCTGCCAAAATCCTGCACCCCTCCTTCCAGCAGCACTAAGCAGCAGCTCAGTTTGCTGAGAGGTTTTGCTGGTGACTGACTTCCAAATCCAGGGTGACAGCAGAAGTAGTTGGACATCTCCTGCTTAATGGAGTTAACTCCTGTCCAAAAGGAGAGGCAGTGTGTGCCAGCAGGGGCTGCATGGAAACTGGTGTAGTGGCTGCTGCTGGGGCTGCTGCTGAGCTGGAGGACACCCGAGTGACTCCTCGGTGGCACAGGCGCTTTGATGGCCAGACTGACTGGCACCTCAAGGAGTCAGCTTGAATTTTTGATCTGCCTCTTGCATGCAAAGTTTCAAATGTGAATAAGCACTTCTGGAAAAAAAAAACTGTCACTGACTCAGAATAAAGCTTGTCCTTTTTCTGCCTTTTTTCCCCTTTTCTTTTTCTCTCTCTTTTTTTTTTTTTTTTCTCCTTAGTATCGTTATTGGCAGACTCTGTATGACAAACGGTTGATATTCTGGGATCCATCAGACCATTTGTTAATATTTCTAAGCATGTGGATGGTATTCTGGTTATACTGGGTATTAAGGATCTCCCTATGCCTACCAAAAGGAGCCTGTATGGGAAGGGATGAATCACAGAAAGGTGATTTCCTGAGCTCCTGTGTGATCTAGTCTAGGTGATCCTGCTCTGGTAGTGGGGTGTTGGACTGGATGATCTCTTGAGGTCTCTTCCAGCCCCTAACATTCTGTGATTCTGTGATTTAAAGCCCATTGCTTTGCCAGGCTCAGACCTGTGAGCCATGGCTTAGCATTCAGGAGAGCAGCACCGAGTCGCCAGCGCTTTCCTGACATCAATGCCATTTGACAGCCTTATGCATCTTTCTCTGAAGTGTGTTTGAATGTTACTGGGCTCTCATCCTTAGGCCATCAAATGAAACTGAGCACTTGTATGTGTTAATATTTTGCCAACAAGAGGAGAGATTAATTTTGCGATGCATTTGCTCTGGCTCCTGATGAATGTTTCAAAATCCTCTTGGTAGCTCCAGAAGTGACACCAACATGAACACCTGCAGCAGCAAGACGTTTGTGGGACTCCCCCACCCCAAATCACAGCCTCTGGGGATGAACAGCAAGTACTAGTGCTTTGGGAAATGAGGAGGAAGAAATACCAAAATGGAGTTTCTGATGTTGTCCTTGGCCTTGAGTGATGTTGCTGATTGGGCAGCTGTTATTTTTTAATACCTGATGATTGGAGTCCAAGTGAATGTTGTGACGACCTCAACAATCCGGCGTGGTTTGTGGCTGCAAAGTCTGCTGGAGATGCCAGCCTGCCAGACTCCTATACCTCACTGGCAGGTTGCTGTTTCTGACACTGATGTTATTGCAAATGAATAATGCTGCCTAGAACTCACCTTTAAATTTTACCTCCGAGGTGTCAGAAGTGCTACAGGTACGTGCTCCTGCATGCAAAGTCATCCCTGTAGGCACATGGCCACCTGCACTCACCTGCAAAGTGCTTGTCACTGCCTTGACTTACCACTTACCTCAATGTGATTGAAGATAGTTTGGTTTCAGCTGCCTTCTGATGCAGAAATACCCACCAGCACAGCAGGGCCGGTTCTGCTCCTGTAGCTGTGCCTCTGAAAGGCTATTGATCCACGCTTCTACATTCTTAAAAGGTCATGGCAATAATTCCACCTGAATTGTGCTAAGTGAAAATAGTTTGCAGAGGTAATATGGTTCCTGCTCACTTCCAGTGTAAACAAAAGGCAGTGGTTTTTATTATTGTCCTCACTATATTTTAATTACATTTCTTCACCTTGCTCTTGCCTCGTATCTATGAACTATTTTCAAAGCTGTAAGGCAAGTGACCTTCAACGTTCTATAACTCCCGGTTCTGTGCGGAGATACTTTATTTTTCTATTATGTAAGATGTGCTGGAGGTGCTTATCATAATAAGTACTCACATTAAAAATTAAAAGCATAGGAATAAAAATTGCCTTTTTCCCCTTGTCCTGTCATATATCTGTCCATTTTAATAAGACAAAAATATCTACAGCTCTATGACTGTGGTGTTAAATGTGCTTACATTTTGTAAAATACCTTTGTAGTTAAACAAACAGCCTTCTCTGGCTTGACTGGGAGCACATTGTTCCCAACAGCTTGTTTGACTACCAGACTATATAATGCAATATATAACCTGCTAGAATATATAGTTACCGCAGCCCAAGTGCCCTAGAAAGATGACAGTAAGCTATGGATGCTATGGCATAAATTATTTCAATAGCTGTGCTGCAATTAGTGACTTTGTATCCTGTCTTGTTTACAGGAACTACAACCAGGGCTAAATTCATGAAGGAAAAAGAGAAGGGAAGATTTTATGCACAGGATGAGCCTTCCTGTAGGTTTTTTTCCCCTATGCTTCCTTTGATTTAAATTATTTTACTGTGTCAATCATGTACACCAACAGAGCTTTTAGGTTTTCTACCAGCACAGTTTTATGCTTCTGCATAGATTTACTGAAAAACAGAGCTGAACATTCCCACCCTACAGCATGGGCTTCACCAGGGTGATGTCTTGTGCATGAGAGTACATGGAAAAGGTTTTTCCTTCTAATCATATTTAGTATTCATTGTAAGTGACATATGCAGAGATGGAAGCTTAAATGTACTGTGTTCCCATGTGCCTCTATTCAGTCCCACTACAGTTGCCATAATTCACCCCACAATTGATTGTTAATTTACTTTAATACAAGTGTCTGTAGCAAGTGGAGTTGATAAATAGTGAGAAAGTATGTGATAGGCTATCTAACCTTCTTCATATAGATGAAACACTACAGAGCTGAAATCCATTCACGCTCCCTGAACACAATGCTGTATTCTGGTTTTCTATTCATGGTGGTGTAAATTTGTCAGCCTAATGGGACACTTTGTAAGACATTTTCCTTTTTAAGTGCTTTAATAGGAGGAGGTATTACATTGATCCAAAATCCAGCCTAACATTTCATACTGTGGAGTCTTGGAATTGTGCAGTTGGTTGCGTAGGAGCTAAGTGGTGTTTTGTTCTTCCCCTTAGTTTAAACTGAATTTTACCAACCTGATTCCACTTATATGAGGTGTAAAATCGATGTGGGTATTAAATTCCAAGGTTGTGCTCTATTTGCATCCAGTATAAACACAAGTGGAGGTGATCAGTAGACAGAGAACACAGCCAAGCTTGCATCTTTTTTCCCTTTCCCTGAAGTGGAAGGGTGTGGCAGTAGGTGTGAAATAGTGACAACAGGATGCACCCCATGGCCATCGAGGCTGGTGACCTGGTTTTTGACAGCTGAGACACTGCCAGAACGAGATCTATGCAGATAGCCAGTGATACTTTGCTAAAATATTCTCAAGCACCCACTAATTTGCAGGTCAAGTACTTCTTAAGCAGAAATGATGTCTCTATATTTAGTACCACTGATGGATTTTCCTTCCCTGAAAGGATGAAGTGAACTCAGTTACTCAGTATGATGGGTGGCAAACTTTGGAAACAGTTCACAGTGTGAACATTTAAGATCGATCTTATGAGCTCTTGAATGTTGGAAGCTGGGCTCAAATGAGGCTGATATTAGATTTAATATGGCCACAACCATACACAAGCCAGAAAAAAAATTGTGTTTAAAGGCCAAGAGACAGATGGGTACCTGACAAAAATGGCTAGTCTATAGAAGTCCTGCTCTAAGAAAGATGTGGAAATACTGAGATGCAGCCAGGCTCTGAAACAGGCCTTTTATGAAGTGAATTGTGATATGGTGAGCATCTGCCTTGCACATAAGCATCATCATGAGATGGTATTTGACAGGATTTTTACTGCTGTTCAAATATAAGTCAGCCTAATCTTTCCAGCTTCCCAGTATTGTTCCTGCTTTAGGAAGAGAAGTATTTTCCCTAAAAGTTTCTAAAGCAGTTGCTCCAAATATTCTGGGAAATGCTGGGAGAGGGGGCAATGACACGAGATGAAGTCTTGTAAAATCAGTAAACTTGAGAACCTTGTATGGAACCCAACAAACCCCATCAAGAGCAAAAAAGTATTTGAGAGTACAGAGTCATGGAAACCCCTGAACTGTAGAGCATTTTTTATTACTCCTTGTGGTCATTTGCCACCCATGAGCCTGGAATTACAGAATCACAGAAACATTCAGGTTGGAAAAGACCCTCAGGATCACCAAACCCAACCAATAACCCTACTCTACAAGGTTCACCCCTAAACCATGTCCTCAAGCACTGCATCCAAACAACCTTTAAACACATCCAGGCTTGGGGACTTATCCACCTCCCTGGGCAGCACATTCCAATGCCTGACCACTCTTTCCCTGAAATTTTTTTTCCTGATGTCCAGAATTGAGAGTGTAGAGATCAGACAAGGAACCCTCAACCCTGAACACATACTGCTCTACCGAAGCTCAGTGCTTACAGCCTAGGCTTTTTTCCTGCCCCCTTGTGCTACATCCATGTGCTAGGCTTCCTCTGAGAAGGACTACATTTATTCCAACAAAAGCTATCAATCTGTGACGTTGTTTATAACTGGGAGAAAAAGTCAACAACAGAAATCTTTTCTGTACCATATAACCTTTGAGATTTATCACAGCTTGCATTTCTCCAGGGGCTGACAGTAAGGTGACAGAATGAGCTGCCTCATGATTTCTTTTTTTTTTTGTTTATTGGCTCACTGTGTATGAAAAGGCTCTATAAACAACAACCACTGATGCAGGCCAGCACTATTGTTAAAGACACTTAACCTGCTGGCTGTAACTGTCCTTTAAAGTGGGGTTTCTCTCTGTGGTTAATAGCAGGGCACTGGTGCTGCTGGAAGAAAGATGGTAGAAGTTTGGAGCATGTTGGTTGTGTACGTGGTGAACTTCTGCTGCAGAGAAATGTCAAGGTCAGAACATGATTGAAGAACCTTCTTTCTCTCTTGAAGTTGCTGTTCCTGTATGATATTGTTTTCCACTGTAGAAGGTTTTCTTAAAAATGAGGTTGAGATCCCTAAAGAAATTGCTTCAATCAGCAACAGTGCTTAATGACTGTTAATGGGAAGTGGAGATAGGATAGTAAGTGTTACTTTGATTAATAAGAGAACTGCAGAGAATTTAAATTGTGCCACTGATGGATTATTTTCTTCAAGCTTGATAAGCGCTTCTCATTTGTTCTTAAATTTGGTCAATACTGTTAAAGACAGCAAAATGAAGTATAATTAATTCTATTACTGCTACTCAGACTCAGTGCAACTGGGAAACAGATTGTGATGCAGACAACGTTAGGTAACACTTCTGACAGGCTTATCATACAAGGACCTGTCAGTCCTCAAAAGTAGAGAACCTTTTCTCCTCCATGGTTAGAAACTGCCCAGCACTAGTTGCCTTTTTTCACCAGTGTTAGTCTGCTTGCATCTGCCACACAAATATCTGCAGTAAAGAAAGTACCTGATTCTGAACTATGTGGACAGTTTACTCCTTGCCTGATACATGGGGATATTTTTGTTGGGTTTTGAGTATATCACTACAGGTACTGAGTCTGCAGAAATAGCTTTGTTGAGCTCAGTATCACAGCATAGAATCATAGAATTGTTAGGGCTGGAAGGGACCTCAAGCATCATCTAGTTCCAACCCCCCTGCCATGGGCAGGGACACCTCACACTAGATCAGATTGCTCAAAGCCACATCCAGCCTGGCCTTAAAAACCTCCAGGAATGAGGCTTCTGCCACCTCCCTGGGCAGCCTGTTCCAGTGTCTCACCACCTGCACGGGGAAGAATTTCTTCCTAACATCCAATCTAAATCTACCCATTTCTACTTTTGTTCCATTCCCCCTAGTCCTATCTCTCCCTGACACCCTAAAAAGTCCCTCCCCATCTTTCTTGTAGGACCCCTCCAGATACTGGAATGCCACAAGCAGGTCTCCTCGGAGCCTTCTCTTCTCCAGACTGAACAGCCCCAACTCTCTCAGTCTGTCCTCATAGCAGAGGTGCTCCAGCCCTCTGATCATCCTCGTGGCCCGTCTCTGGACACATTCCAGCACATCCAGATCCTTCTTGTAATAGGGGTCCAGAACTGGACACAGTACTCCAGGTGGGGTCTCACCAGAGTGGAGTAGAGGGGGAGGGTCACCTCCCTCAACCTGCTGGCCACACTTCTCTTGGTGCAGCCCAGGATGTAATTGGTTTTCTGAGCATAAGGCTCTATGAAAATTTCGAATATTACAAGGCTGGGAAGGGAGAGGTGAGAGGAACATTTTCACTCCAAGATAATACAGCATTTTATTTGCTGCCCTTGTGTCTTGTGGATTTAAGCCCTGTGCATGCTTTTAGTGATTAAGAAATTGATTAAAATACAATTTCCCAAAGATATTTTCTTTTTCATAATCACATGTGTTTCTTGCCAGTCTTGAAGGTTGGCATGAGTGTACCCTATGGGTTAACACAGCCTGTGTAATAAATAATCATATCCTAGCAACACCTAAAAGTTCCAGCTAGGTCCTGGCTGTGTTAGGCATGGGCAAACATTATAGTCTTCCCTTAGGAAAGGTCCAACGTGTTTAAATAGCGTCTTGAAAAGAAGCTTTCCTTTATTTGGAGCAGTGAGTCACTGACATCTGCAGAAGTCCCTAGCCATGTGTGTTTGTACATTGCACACCTCACATCTCCTGCCACAGCAGGACGTGATCCTACAGAGGATGGGAAGTGCTCATCCAATGGAGGTATGTAGTGAGAAGGCAGCACAGACTCCATGCTGGTGTCCATATAAAAAAATTCTCATTATGCTTTTAAACAAACCTCCTTGCAAGATACAAAAAGCAGGGAAAACACATTGAGAAGTGCAGTTTATTGAAGGGCCTTTATGCCACATCTGAAATCAGATTTTAGCAAAAGGTGATCAGCACCTCATCCATTGTGCAGTCTCAGGAGAAATCCAGGCCACGTGCAAAGGAATAGGGAAACTGTTCTGTGCTTTCATTAGTGGTAGCTGCAATTATTGCTTAATTTAACAGACTCTGTCTGCTTCAAAGTCCATGCTTCTCCAATTCTAGCTGCAGAAAGTCATTGTGTGAGTTATTGCAAATTAATTTGAAACCAGAATGTGTTGGCTAATAGTATAGTTATAAAATCGATGAAGGTCTAATTCTGTTATTAAAAATGTAAAGCTTATGTATTATGAATAAAGGGTTCATTCCCTTCCAAGGATATTCCATAAACATAATTTCTGAAAGTATTGCAAACACTGAAAATGTATTTCAGACATGAATTTGGGTACAGTGGTCTATACTCTAGAGTGTAAAAAAAATCTAGCAAAAGCCTCAGGTGGAAGGTCACGTTTAGCACTTAGCAGCAGAGAACAAAAACCAGTGGCAACTCTTTTGCCTCTGAAAGTCCCTATTTATAGCTCCACTGGCATTTGGCAGTCTGACTTTCTTGCAGATAACCAGGGTAAACATTGACCCTAATTACTTGACACCCTTTAATTCTACAGGAAAGAAGGTCAAGGGTCTCATAACCTTGGCAAGTAAAAAGATGGCACTCAGCATATAAAAACCAGCAGTGGCAGAGTGCTGCTGATCTTTGCAGAGTGGTGCATGAGTATCCAGTATATGCACTGCATTTGCACATGTTTTAACCAGAAGGCTTTTGGATCAAACCAGAAGCCTTGTGCATCACTTGTCTTTCTACAGGGGACCATTAATCTAAGGTGGGCCAGCAACTTTTGGAAAGGTGGCAGCTGGCATCATGTATTGCCTCTAGTGCACAAAAGACAAAGAAACTTTAAATCTTAGGCATTATCTCTGTAGAAACAACCAGAGATTTGGAGGCCAAATAAACCTTTCTCTGTCTTGAATTCTTCTGTTACTCCATTTTAGTGTCTGTCAGCTTGATACAAACCTTCACAGATGTCTGCAGGTGTGTAGTTTTGTTTGGTGCCACTGGTTTACTGTGCAACACAATGGAAATTCTGCGGGATAACTTGTTTGCAAAGTTGATTCATAGTGGAAGAAAGGCAGATACTATATTCCCTTTTACAGCAACAATCTTCCAGAATTAAAGGCTATATATGCGAAGGATTGTGGTGCTGTAAATGTACTTTTCTGAAGGTGCTTTAATAGTGTCTGGTTTGTCATAAGCGAAGGCTTCAATAATGCAAGAGAGATCTGTGTGTACCAAAAGCACTGATTAAAAGAGGAGTAGAGTATCTTACAATTATGTGGCTACATAGCTATCATGTAAGCTCATTAAATCATATCAAATTTCAATTTACACCATAATATTCTACGAAAGGTGGAGCACACAAACCTAATAAGTGTGCCATTTTCTTTCACACGTGAGTTGTATTGTTGGTTGTGGCAAGGCTTCCATTTCCAGAAGCAAGATTATTTATGCTAGAATAGCAATTCCCTGTATCACAGATAAATTTTATGCAGAAGTTAGCTACAGACTGAAATAAAATGAATGTGGGTTGAAATAAAATGATGGTGATATAAAAGCTAGTTAAATGCCAATGTAAGATGTTGTTGGAAAGGGGAGGCTATATTTATATCTTAATATAATGCATACATATATACTCATACTACTCTCCTATGAGGACAGCCTGAGAGAGTTGGAGCTATTCAGTCTGGAGAAGAGAAGGCTCCAAGGAGACCTGCTTGTGGCCTTCCAGTATCTGAAGGGGGCCTACAAGAAAGATGGGGAGGGACTTTTTAGGGTGACAGGGAGAGATAGGACTAGGGGGAATGGAACAAAAGTAGAAATGGGTAGATTCAGACTGGAGGTTAGGAAGAAATTCTTCCCCGTGCAGGTGGTGAGACACTGGAACAGGTTGCCCAGGAAGGTGGCAGAAGCCTCATTCCTGGAGGTTTTTGCAGCCAGGCTGGATGTGGCTCTGGGCAGCCTGATGTAGTGTGAGGTGTCCCTGCCCATGGCAGGGGTGTTGGAACTGGATGATGCTTGAGGTGCCTTCCAACCCTAACAATTCTATGATTCTATGATTCTATATTTGAGTCTCTCATCACTGAGAATATAGTTTTGTGGCAATTGAGTGACACTGCCCTAGCACAGTGTGTTTGGGCTTTGTTCTTTTGCAGGGAAATGAAGGCGCTTGTTTTCAGGCCTCGTTTCCCATAATAATTCTAATTTGCATAATGTATTATAAGTGTTTGCAAAGACAAGATGCAAAGTCAGCCAAAGTTCATTTTTTCCCATTGGGAATTTGTACACTTTGAGAGTTCTCAGTTAAATGAGAAGCCAATGGTATCCCAGTTTGTTTTCTCTTGTTTCAGCCTACCTATGCTTTAAGAGATCGTAATTTATTTCTTCTTAACATCTCAGAAAACACTCAAGGCATGCCCAAAGCTTGTGTTACTGTATTAAAAATTGTTCAGGGGGCTGTTTTATGGAGGTGGAGCGCTACTCTATTTTGCACTGTGAGGAATAAAATATTTCTTTATTCCTTTTTTTTTTTGCCAGGGGGTTAATTGGAGTTTCAGCCTTTCCTGTCTGCTCTTTGGTGACTTCTATTGACATTATGCAAGGCTTGACAGGAGGATCCCATTAAATACAGTGAGTGAGGAGAGTGGTACTGCCCTGCAAATGCACAATCAAGGATTGGGAGAGGAGTAATGCAGCCTTTTTTAAATAAAAATGAGTTTAAGTAAGGAGAGAACATGAAGAACATGTTTGGAAATGCTGTTTTGAGGTTAGGCAGAGCTGGACTGGACTTGGTTGGAGCACTAGTCTTGGAGATGATGGTTTTCTTTATTTCAGCTACTTTCAGCAGATTTCTGGCATCAGAGGAGATTGCAAACTGTAATGGTTTAGTGCAAAGGCTAACCTGCCTGTTCCCCCCACAGATAAGTGAAGGGGAAAAGATTCAACTCAATCCATGACACAAAGAAAGCTGTGAAGACAGTCTTCACAGACTGTGTCTTTATTTCAAGAGCAGTTGGGTGGGTTTTTACTATCACATTGTCAGAATTTAGCAGCTGAGCAAAACTACAGAGCAGCAGGAGTTCCTCTCCTCCTTGAATTGGCTAATGTCTGTAGCCCTCTCTTGGTGTTTCTTTTCTGTGGCCTTGTTCTGGTAGCATCACTACTTAGGTGGAGGAAAACTGAGGCTTTGTGTCAGTGAGGACTTTGCAGCCCTCAAAATCCTGCAGACATCCAGGGTGTAGATTATGACTGTGAGCAGCACAGGAAGAGGACTTAAGAGGGAAGGGAGAACAGGAATGCCTGTCTTTTGGACTTTTCATTGTTGCTCTTGGCTGGACAGACAACTACTTCTTTGTTGCTTTAGTGCCAGTTCTACCCCTAGATAGCTGAGTGTCATATTCTCACTCAAGCCTTGTAATGATTTTAAACTGATGAGGCTGCAGTGGATGAGTTCAGGATATATCACACTGTTGCCAAAGGGCTTTGCACATCGTTTATGGTTTGTGCTTTTTAAGGAATATCTCTTTTTTGTATACCCTGACCATAGCTCACCACCATTTTGGAGCAGGCTTGAGAATATTATCATGATTGGCTTGCTAGGTGAAAGGCTTTTCTATTTAGCTTTTAATGGCACAGAAGTGACTCTAAATTTGTTAATATTCTTTAGGTTATATAGGACAAATTACAGATAAGTGAATAAGTAATGAAATTTGTAATGAGAATTTCTCAAGTATGAAATGTTGGCACAAATTAATTGTGGGATTTTACAGCTATTATAGTTTATATCATAAATGCAAAAATGACTAGGGCTTTTTAATTACACTAGGAACACACTAAATTTTTATGGAGTGCCATTTTGTTAAAGAGGTACTTTAAGCATTAAGAACAAATGCCACCCGTAACAGTGAGTCCAGATATCTGTGCCACATTAAATAAATATGCTATTGCTATGAAATTGGTCTTCAGATACTGTACCTGACACAAAGACTAATGAGAAGTCTCTTTTTACACCTCCAGTTTACTGTGTCTTCTTCCTCTTGGTCATTCTTTTTCTTAATTACTGTGTGTTTGCAGAGGGCTGCAGCAAATCCCTTGGAAAAAGGTACAGGACTTTTTTTTTCACTTATCCTTCAAAGCAGCTCTGTGAAAGGTAAAATGTTGGTGTCTTGCTAGAAGTTAATATTATTGTGGAGGGGGAGAAAGGAGGATGGCTGGATGCTAATTCTTATTAAATATTTGATGTGTAGAGAAATCTAATACGGTGGAAACTCAAAGAAATCTCATTACTTGGTGGAACACATTGCATACTAAGATAGAGATGACTCAGACTCAAAAATTAACAGGCAGACTTAGTAAGGAAGCACATCTGAAGCAATGTCCCGTGGTTTGTTTCCATTAAAGTAAGACATCTACATATCATCTGCTACCCTGCTTATCTAAACACTTCTCAGGGTCAAGAATATGTTTTAAAAATATCATTGCATGCTATATTCCCCCTTGTGATGCTATGTTAAGCTTCCCTCTTCCTCTTCTCGCACAGCTGCTCTCAGAGCTGGCTGGCTGGACAGCGGTAGGTGCTGCAGATCCTCCTCCGCTTGCACATAGCTCTGAGAGTCCCCCTGAGCCTCTCCTTCTCCAGCCAGTAAATATGTTCCACTCTGAGGCTGATGGTTTTGCTTAAGCACATGAGACTGCAAACTCACGTCCCTTTTTTCAGCGCCTCCTCAAACACACACTGTGTCACAGACTGCTTCCCCAGTTAAGGTCTCTAATCCATCACTCACAATTCCTTAAGGGGATTAATTAATTTTAAAAATGGTTGTGTTTCTCTAGGTATGCTAAATGTCCTCCCTCAAGGACAAATGCTCATCTCCCCGTTTGCACATCTCTCTTGACTTGTCTTATTGGAGTGGCCGGCGTTGAGCCTTGTATTTTACAATCCCCAAACTGTGCTTGGGAGGAATTGCAAATGAACTGATCAGCAGAGAGCTTGCCCATAATTAGCTGGCATCCTTTTCCTGAAGGTGAGTCTCACTGGAGTGGAGGTGGCATGCCAATATGCTGCCATTGCAGCCAGGGCTAAGATAGGAAGCTTGGAGAAAACAATCTCTGACAAGGTACCAAACTGGGACTTAGGAATTCTGGCTTTTGCCATCGCCTCTGGCACTAATGGGACCTTCTTGGCCTCATAACCCATTTAATTATCTGCAGGTTTTTAATATGACTTGCTTTGTCAACTGTATTCCAAAGTTATGACAGAAATGGTGGAATAAAGGCTGGGTATCAGTCTGCCCAAGACAGTGACCCTTAAGGAAATCCTGTCCCATGGCTACGAGACCACACTGTTCATTTAGTGCTCATTGGTTGCAGGCTGGCAGCTCCTAGCTGCTGTTGGGCCATCTGGACAGTGATGGGTGTTGCACCTGCTTCAAAGAAGTTCTGTGAAACATGTCTCCTCCACTTTTTTTTTTTTTTTCCTGTGGCATAAACCACATGTGATAACACAATCCAGAAAGACCTTGGTAAAATAGGGCTAGGGTTAATCTAGCTGAAAAAAGATGAAGCAGCCAAGCAGTAGGGAAACAACTGAACAAAAAGCCACACCTAGATTACATTTGTGTCTGTACTTATCATTGCCTGAAACATGCACTCCATCAGCCAACTCCTGAAGGAGCTTACTCCTTCCCATATGAATACAAGAGAAGAATACATGTTCTTGGCAGATTATATTAAAACAGGAAGAAGAGATGGCTGCTGAAATGCTCTCATTGTAAATGAAGGGCTTTATGTTTATACAAAAACCACTCTTGGAAAAAAGTAATTTTGCTAATGAGATATTCCCCTATCTCCTGGGGAGCTTTTCATTGCTAAGGCACTGTTTCAGATCCAGCACAGATCTACAATAAAAAGCAATAATAACTGGCTCAGAGGAGTTAATGCTTGAGCTAGCTCTCCAGTAGCAGAATCTGTGCAGCACACCCACGTCAGATGACAATGATATGCAGTGTCAAAATGAAAAGTGGTGTTTCATGAGCAGCTCTAACCATGAGAAGTGTGAACTTGATGTTCACCCTTGGAAATGAGGGGCTATTAGTGAAAGCCCATGTTATTGTGTACATCTCTCTGCTTTCATATCTAAGGTAGCCATCAGACCTTTTGCTAACCAGGGAGCTGACATGTCCCAGAGCCCTCTAATTGCCACTGGATTTTCCTCAGGAGTCTTGGGATTGCCTAAATGGTTGTAACAGAGTAGATGTCCTACTAGATACCAGGCTGTTACAGTTTAAAGGGGACACTTTAGCCTAGTCTCTGACTACAAAGACTGAAAATAAATTACCATTGGATGTAAAAGGAAAATAAGGTCTATATAATTCATTGGCTTGCTAATGGGCATATAGAGCAGAGGCATAAACAGTTCTTTCTCTCTTTTCTTCTTCTGTCACTTCTGCTTGCAACTTTCCTCTCTCTCTTCTGTGGCCTTGCCAGGGGTATCTCTGTTTTGACTAATATGTGAGGTAATGGGAAGGAGGGAGGGAGTGGGGGAGGAGGTGAATGGATCCCCTGGATCTGTCTGGGCGGGTCTGAGGAGTTTCTGTGTTGTTTATAAATTGCAAAAAAAAAAAAAAAAAAAGTGCATATATTGTATATTTTGTACATATTCATTGCATTTCAGTTTCTAGATTGTAGTTTGTTTGTAAATGGAGCTTCATTTGCTTTCATCCCAAAATGAGCTAGCCTGGCAATTTTATTTTGGAGGGTAGTTCTCCAAATTAGTTGGGGGGGGAGGGTGTGTTAATTTCAACCCACCACCCAGACCCATCAAAGCTACAGTGGCTGAGTCTCTTGTCTTGCAGATGCACTGCAATGCAGTGTGAGTGGTGACTATTTCAGCAGTCCTAATCTGAAGACGGTTTGATTTGCTTGCTCTGGCTGCCTTGGTCGACACAAAGTCTTGAACCTTTAACTTGAGGCTTTTGATCAGACTGATTCCTTTCCCTGGCTGACCTTGGCTGGCCACATTAGAGGAGGTAAGGACTAAGAAGGCTTGGCCACTCAGCAGTGGTACTCCAAGACAGGCTATAAGTGCATTGAAAAGGCAAACGTTTGTTCTGCTGCTGCCCGGCTGAACTGTTCCATGGAGAACCCTCTCAACCCAGCTGCTGGTGCCTTTCATGGATACCAATTAAATTTTTATATGGTATTTTATAACCATAAATATACTCTACAGACTTGCACATAATTCCTCTGCTACTTTAACTGCTTTTCAAAGCCCTTTTCAGCAGACTTATCTTTGTTTTGCTTGTGCTGATTAAAAGCTAAGATATATTTTTAATAGGGTAAGTACTACCAGAGAGCACACTTCACATTAAAGAAATGCAGCAAACCCTTTGTTACCCAAGTAGAAGACACTGAATTAATTCAACTAACCATGTTTTCACATAAATAATGACAAGTTCAGGTTATTGAATGCATTAGGAACCATGAGTTTGTTAGGGGCAAACAAGATTTTTGAATGATCAAACCTCTTATTACAGGTAAGCAAAACAGTACATGAGGAGATCCTCTATAAAAATCTAAAAGGCTAAAAAAATTGGACTTGAAATTAAAGATTTATCTAGAGGTATTTCTGAGACTCTGTGGGCCAAAAATAGCCTGGAGGCAGTCAAAAAGAGCAGACCCCATTCTGAATGTGCCGGCACAACTGAGTATTTCCACAGACATCCTGATTTCCTGTAAAGAATCTTCCACTTATCTCTTTTTTTTTTTTTTTTTAATGCAGTTTATTCCTCTCCCTGGACTGCCTTTTTCCCCCCCTCAAATAACCCTTAATTGTTTGTTTTCCCTGCAAACAGTGAAGAGAGCCATATTGCACCATAAAAGTAGTGTCATGTGGGTTCCCATCTCATCAGCTCTCCCTGGCTGCTGAGTCACGCCTGGGTAGTTTTCAAGTGCTACTACAGTATCAGTAGTCCTGAGGATTTATTGGAAAGAGGTAGCCTTGTTCCATGTAACATAGGCTCCATGGCTTGGAGGTGATCTCCCTTCATTGCTATAGATGAGAGGAGATCTGAAGATGGTCTATTGAAGTGGGCAGAGACCAGAGGCATTGTTTTAGGAGGGGTATAAGAGCACATTTTGCCAGTCCACCAGTGGAAAGTGGTCACAACGGCTTACTAGGAGACAGAAGGGTGCCTGGAGAAGCAAAGATGGTTCAGTGATGGTTAAGAGCAGCTGCTGTGTAGCCACGAACTGTACCAGGGGAAGTAAATCGTTTGATCCAAAATGATAAAGTGGGCTTTAATTGTCCACATCCCAATGCCTAGGGGAGTACTGCCAAGGAAACTAGAGCAGACGGAAATGCTGCTGACGTTAGAATAATGTGCTGCCTGTGGAACCACTGCAGAAGTAGTTAAAAGGCGCCTTTGCCAAGGCCACAGAGTGAAATGTTACTACACCATGGGGCGGATTAAAATATGCATTTTCCCCTAATTGAGCACAGCAGACCCAGCTGGAGGTCCTGTCAGGAGAAGAAGAATAATTTGTCACAGCAAGAAATGTATAACTTGACGGAGCATCCATTCGGCAGTCCGGTAAAAAATAAAGTAGCACTTGTGCAAGTTTTCTTTCTGCTCCAAACAGTTGGATATAGGTGGGACCCACATGCTGTAGGTAAATTTCAGACCGGTTGGCAGTGGACCAGCCTGGTTGTACAATGCTCACTACCCTCACAGCTATCATATGATGATGAGAAGGGTAAGATCTTTCTAGATTATCCCTCAATAGAAAGGCCTCATAAACAGTAACTCTCCTCTCCTTGCTGCATTTAACTGAGTAGAGCCAGTAGAGCTCTGCACCAGTTTGTTTCATCACTCTAGGAGAAAACATTTATGGGGATAGCAGGGTAGTGCCATGAGGATGGAGATAAGTGCAGTAAAGATTTTGGACTGGTTGCCTGTCAAGAGCCAAGCATGTGGTTATGAGAAGTCAAAAATGGGTTCCATGAAGACAAGTATAGGACAGGGCAGCTTCCCACCCTGTGAATTTTCTCTAATAATTTCTTTCCTTATGTCACATTTGTATATTTATATTTGTAATTTTCAGGGAGACATGCTCTGGTTTGGCTGCTGCAGCTTTTTCTTGGCTCAGTCTGCCAGCTCCCAGCGCAGGCTGATCTGCCAAGCGTAAAGCCCAATGCCCTGCCCTGGGCAGAGCTACGCTGTAGCCTGTAGCAGGGGCTGTGTGTGTCTGCCCAGTTCAGAATCTGAAAACAGCTCCATGCTGTCCTTACCCTGCAGTTGTTGCAGTGCTTTGTGTAGCTGAGTGATGCCCAGAAGCTCAAACTTTAGTTCTGACCACTGTTTTGCAGCACTTCACAAAAATCCCATGCTGAATCTATGGGGCATCTGCCAGTACTGGATGCCACAGAAGCAGCTTGTCACATCCATCCACGAGGCTGTGTGGCAGCTAAACCCAAGTACCTTCTATTCAGGCACATGCTTTTTATCTCCCTGCAAGGAAGAGCCCTGACTGACAGGCTAATTCATCATTTACCTGATGCACAAAGAAGGAGTCGCCTGAAGGAGCAGAGCCACACACGTTATTTTCACACTGGTGGAGGCACATACCCTGTGTGAGAGTTAATGCTTTTAAAAGTTTCTGTAACCCTCAAAAAGTAATTGTGGATTCTTCAGGGAGATATTACTGGGTTACTTAGTCACATGCTGCAGCACTGGAGTGCCACAGCAGGTAGCTGTTTCCGGTGCATGCGTAGCGGTGGTAGAGCAACTACTGGGCTGAGAAAAAAAACCCCAATGACACTGGAAGGTAGCATTGGAGAGCAAAGGATTAGTAAAGGACTGCAGAAGATCCCTGTGCCTTGCATGAATGGTGCAGGACACTGCTACCCATACAATTTTCTTTCCAGTGTGGTCCCAGGCCTGCTACGAGCCCAGGTGCTGGGATACCTTCTGGGGAATGCCTGCCCCCACCAACCCTAGTCCCTCAGTGGAAAATTTGACTTGGGCTTTACAGGTCATCTGGGGTGCTTCTCAGACAGACCAGATACCCCACAGTGGCAGGTCCCACTCCACTATGATTTTTTCCCCTTTGTTGTATGTAGGCAGGGGAGGGTAGGAGGTGCAAATTCATAAAATTTTTTGTGTCTTTAAGGCCAAGTCCCTGATACATTCACATCCTAGAGATCTTAAGATTGTGCTTTCTGGCTTGCTTGACATTTCAAGTTCAATCTCACAGATCATGGATCTAGGTCTGGTTTTGAGCTTCTGCTTATTTAAAATTGAATCAGCTTGTGGTCATTTAGACCAAACTTCAGTGCTGTAAGCATTTGCCTTGAAGTGTTTTTGTCACCAGAACCATATCTACTTGGAGTCATGGTTTAGTTGTCTGGTAGTGTTAGATATTAGGTAATAGGTTGGACTTGATGATCTCTGAGGTCTTTTCCAACCTGCTTGATTCTGTGATTCTGTAATGTGAGATTGATCTTGAGCCTGGGATTACTTCCTATAGGAATTTGTCCCTTTCATGCAAAGACTGTTTGTCATTCTGTAGTTAGAAGCATTGCTTCCTGCATGGTGAATTTGAAACTCATCTAATGATGTGTTCCCTTAGATTTTCATGATAGGATGGTCACCTCCAGTCATAACAAACTTCAACTATCAAAGTGAGTTCCAGACCGTATTTTAATTCCCAGAGATCCTCTTTTTCAGGCTTTCCCAAAGGGATTTTTGACTCAGCCTGTTTCTGGGTTTTACTGTATGTGGCAGTTTTAGGCTGATGCCTAGGAAATTTCCCACAGATATTGAGCAAAATGTGGTAGAATGTAAATAAATGACCACTGAATGCAAAAGAAAAATAATGATAAGGTCTAAATAATCCCAGTGCTCTGATAACTAACATAAAGTTAGTTGTATAAACAATTTTTTTCTCTGTCTTGGCTCTTCGCTCTAGCAGATACTAGCTGGTTGCTCCTGCTGGCTTTGCTAACCTTGGCTGTGTTTCTTTGTTGTGGCTAAGTACTAGCAAGCTACTCTCTGCTTTCTCGTCTCTTTCTCTTTCTCATTCCTTTGTCTAGGGGAAGCTATTGGTAGCCCTCCCTGGTTTTGTCCAGGGGGGTTCTTGTGTTGTTTATAAATTGCAAATACCTGTAAATATTGTGTATTTTGTACATATTCATTACATGTCATATTTCTAGATTGTAGGTTGTAAATACAGCTTCATTTGCTTCCAACTGAGCTGGTCTGGCAATTTTATTTTTGGAGGTGATTCTCCAAATTAGTTGGGGGGTAAATTTCAACCCAGCACACTGTAGCAATCAATTCTTCTTTCTTTTCAGTCTGCTTGATCAGTTAATGAGAATTGCTACCTCACTGCTTTTTACTTTTTCTTCTTTTTTAAGTGATGCATATCTTTCCATGCCCATGTTTGAGAGAAGATTACTATTCCAATGTGTTTTTATTGTTCTCGTAATACCCTTTTCTTTTTCCACTTCCTATATGTATCTGGTCTTCATGCACTACATTTCTCTTGATTTTCTCTGTTTTAATCCAGTTTTAAATAGCAAATTTCATTAAATGTATCACACAAACATTTATTCATTTCTTCAATATTATTCCCATATTCTCTTGCTGCCTATTCCTCTCCCCTTCTGTGTCCTATTACCCATTGCAATAATCTTATTTATCTGATTTTCCTGTTTTCCTTGCATTAGAATCAGATATGGAGATTAAGTGAGTCCCCCAGCCCTCTCCATTCTGTTTCTAGTTTAAAGCTCTTACCACTCATGCAACCACAATCCCAGGAGTGATCCACATGGAGTCCATTCCCAAGAGCAGTCCTCACCCTGTGAAACCCTTTTTGGGGGCCACAAATCCCCAGATGTTTTTCATAGCACTGGCCCATGAGCCATCAGTGTATCCTACCTCTTGAATCCCACCTTTGCTCTTTTCCTACTGAAGGGCACCTGTATCTCCATGTCTGCATTTTCACTTGGTATCCATCCCTAATCACCTTTAATGTGACTACAGCAGGTTGGACTGGATGATCTCAAAGGTCTTTCCAACCTGGTTAATTCTGTGTGATTCCGTGTCATCTGGCCCACGATGAAGGACAGCCAGTGGAATTTATTTCTTTCAAATCAGGCTTTTTTCCAGCTCTACAGCACATCCTTGCTCCTACCTACCAGTACCATTGTCTTGTCTAGACCTGATTTTGACAACAGTCTCCCCAGTTACTTGAAATAAAAATCACTGTTCACAAAGACCTTCTTTTTCTTAGCTTGAGCAAAAATGCCTGCAGAGTCCTCTGGCTTTCCTCTTTTTCATATGACATGCTATGGCTCATCTTTGTTTTTTTGTTTTTTTTTTTTTTGACTGCTGCCTCTTTCTCTCTTCCTTGTCCTCTCATATTTGTCTCTTCATACCCCTTTATTCCAGTGAAGCAAACCTGTGCCTTTTTATTTTTGCTTCTCTATTAGCTGATCTTTCCCTCTATTTCTCATTCTTATTCCATGGTTGCACCTTCCACATGCACCATCATCTAATGATCTGCCCTCTTAATATCTCACTCAGAAGTTATCTAGAGTCTGGCCACGAGGATGACGAGGGGACTTGAGCACCTCCCTTATGAAGAGAGACTGAGATCCCTGGGGCTATTTAGTCTTGAGAAGACTGAGAGGGGATCTGATCAATGTGTATAAAAATCTAAGGGGTGGGTGTCAAGTGGAGGGAGCCAGGCTCTTTTCAGTGGTTCACAGTAATAAGACAAGGAACAATGGGTTCACCTCAACATGAGGAGAAACTTCTTTACAGTGAGGGTGACAGAACACTGGATCAGGCTGCCCATGGGGGTTGTGGAGTCTCCTTCTCTGGAGATTTTGAAAACCCACCTGGATGCCTTCCTGTGCAGACTACCCTAAATGATCCTGCTCTGGCAGGGGGGTTGGACTTGATAATCTCTTGAGGTCCCTTCCAGCTTCTGATACACTGTGATACTGTGATCTCTTGTCTCCATCACTTGTTTAAGTACCCTTCTGAGATCCACCTGCTTTGACATATCACAATATCTAGCTGCTTGAGTTTTGGAAATTCATATTTACATTCTCTTGCTCCTAACACAGACCCAAATGGCATCATCCCCTTTCCAATGACCAGAAGATGTCTACCAGTGGGGCTGCAGATGCAAAGCTGGACTACCCAGTTGGGAGTACACTTAGGAGATGTGCTGATGAGTGGGTTTGGGGCAGGGGGAGAGGGGGGTCTCATACACTCTCCATTTGCTGTGTTAGTCATTTCAGTGCCAGCAGGAATAAAAAGTAGTAAGAGTTTATTTTAGACACTAAATCAAACAAATGTGCTATATGCACAGTTCAGGAATTAAAAATCTAGTAATACATCTTGAAAATGTTTTACAAAACATTCCACTTAGTGCTGTTTCAGAGTATGAGTTATTTTATGGATTTAGGTTCCTCTCTCTGTTATTAAACACATCTGCTTTGTTCTAAGAAGCCTGGTTTGATTCTTCTCATCCTAATCTGTATTGTCTGCATCACTATAGGCTATTGTACAGGACTTAGGTCTCATACTGCTGTTGTTCCTGATTCGGGGGCCATTGGGTGAAGAATGAAGGCAGGAACCCCACTGCCATATAGCAATGAGATTCCAGAAATGCAGAGAGCAGAGAATCTCAGAAGTCCTCCCAGAAGTCCTTTATTGCTGTGTTGCAGAATCCCTAGCATTACAGAGTCTTAGAGTATCCTCAGCAGCAGAAGTCCTGGAAGCCCTTAACAGACAAAGTAGCTAACAGAAGTCCCCAGCATATCACTAGCAGCATATCCCTAGCAGCATCCCTAAAGTGAAGCCCTGGCCAGAAAAAGTAACTAACAGGAGAGCTCCCTAGCATCCTGTTGTGGTTTATCATTTCCCAGAATCCAAAAGCTCAAATGGAACAGATTTAGATTGTCTGCCCTCTCCCTCTTTCCCAGTAGGGGAAAACAAAATTAGGAAAGAGAAAAGAGAGGTAAAATCACAGAAAGAAAGAGTCTTGCATCTGGGGGCTAGGTTCTTTTCAGCCCACCCCCTCCAGGGATGAGTGTAACCTGACACACAGCCCTAACACCCCAGTCTGCTCTATTGCTCAGAGTGGCTGTTTGTGTACCCTTTGTTATCAATCATTTAAGCAGTAAAATCCAACTACATATATAAGCTAAAATCTTTTTCCCAGTAAGAGATGCCAGCATGTCAAGGAGGTGCTTCTGCAGCATGCTCCAATCAAAGGGTGCCAAGGTGAGGATGTTGTTCTTGGCACACATGGAATGTTATTGTTTTGTTTTTTTGCAGTGTGTAATTGGTCAGCTAAGGAATCATGCACCCTGCACACATCCAGCAGCTGCCCTCAGAACAGTGGCTGCAACACACCTGAAATGTGCTAGGAGTGGCAACGAATCCTGCTCCCACTCATGTGCTTCCACAGAAGTGAAACAAAACACAGAAGGAATACTGACAGAAGACATGCATGCAAGAGAAATGATGAGTGTAATATTATAAGAGCAATGACAACAATAACAACAACGAACAATAATATGGCATTATCACTTTTCAGGTTGTTTCAACAGTGAGAAATGTCTATCTCAGTGACAGTGTCAAAATATTGACAAGATGATAAATAAATGGGATAAATATTACATACAGCCTAGCCTGAGCAGAATCAGCAAAATGTTGCATATTTTATTTCAAAGGATGTTCACAAGATGTTAGGGGTTGGAAGGAACCTCCAGAGATCATCAAGTCCAACCCCCCTGCCAGAGCAGGACCATAGAATCCAGCACAGGTCACACAGGAATGCATCCAGATGGGTCTTGAAAGTCTCCAGAGGAGACTCTGCAACCTCTCTGGTGAGCCTGTTCCAGTGCTCTGTGACCCTCACAGTGAAGAAGTTCCTCCTCATGTTGAGGTGGAACCTCCTGTGCTGGAGTTTCTATCCATTGCCCCTCGTCCTATCACAAGACGCAAGTGAGCAGAGCCTGTCCCCTCCCTCTTGACCCCCAGCACTCAGATATTTATAAACATTTATTAAATCCCCTCTCAGTTTTCTCTTCTCCTGACTAAAAAGCCCCAGGGCTCTCAGCCTCTCCACAGAGGGCACATGCTTCAGTCCCTTAATCACTCCTGTAGCCCTCCACTGGATTCCCTTGAGTTAATCCCTGTCCCTCTTGAACTCGGGAGCCCAAAACTGGACACAATATTCCAGGTGAGGTGTCACCAGGGCAGAGTAGAGGGGGAGGAAAATTTTCCTCTGTCTGCTGGACACACTCCTCTTAATGCACCCCAGGATCCCATTGTCCCTCTTGGCCACCAGGGCACATTGCTGTCCCATGCAGAACTTGTTATCCACCAGCACTCCCAGGTCCTTCTCCACAGGGCTGCTCTCTAACAGATCATCTCCTAACCTGTACTGGTGCAGTTTATTATTCCTTCCCAGGTGCAGGACTCTGCATTTATCCTCGGGTGCAGGACTCTGCATTTATCCTCGTTGAACCTTATTAGGTTCCTCTTTGCCCAGCTCTCCTTTTTTTCTTTCCTCTTCTTTTTTCTTTCTAGCATTTTTTTCCCTCTCCTTCCTTCTTCCCTGCTCCTTACAACCTGTTGGTTGCAACAGTAAGCAACTTGGTTGGTTGAGGCTTGTTTTCTCCTTCTGCTTGTGCATGTGTGTGTTTTTAAATGGGTAGCCCCCACTTTTTGCCACGCTTGAATTACATAAAGGAAAGAAACTGTCCTACTTAAAAAGAACACAAAAGGGTTTTGCAAGGGAAGTGTTTGAAGAGGGATGTGTCAAATTAAATAAAGACCATTGTTCAACAGTTTTCTTCTGGTATAGTTTCTGTTCTGAAGAAAGTCTAAATTTAGACTCTAAACAGTAGGTATGGCTTCATGAGTTCCACATTTGGAAGCAAGATTTGCATTGAGGGACTGGCCTATAGAGCTTTTAGAAAAGTACTGAGCATTTTATATCTACCCTCCAAGAAATATGATTTTTGTTGCCTTTTGTCATGGAGCTCACTTTTAATGGTTGGGAAAGGATGTATCAAATGACACCAGCAAGTCAAGCAGCTTTTTGTGATGTAGTCAGGTAGTGATCCGAAGTCAGGTCTGTTTGCTTAAGTAAGGACAAAGGGTGTCTTAGGCTTAAGATGCCTGCAGTCTTGGTGCCTTGGCCCATAAGGTGAACAAAGACTGGGAATTATAGAATCAAAGAACCACAGAATGTTAGGGGTTGGAAGGAACCTCTGAGATCATCTAGTCCAACCCCACTGCTACAGCATGGTTAAATTAATGAGAACTGTAATAATTCAGGCAAGCCATCTATTTACACAGAAACCAACATCTCTTGCTCAAAAGCTAAATCAAACAACAGGAGAGGGCATCTAAGTGCCAGGTCTTGCATTTGGGTTACAACCCCATGCTATGCTGCAGGTGCAGGGAAGGGTGACTGGAAAGATGCTTGGCAGAGAAGGACCAGGGGTTGTGGTTAACAGCCAGCTGAATATTAGACAGCAATGTGCCCAGGTGGCCAAGAAGGCCAACTGCATCCTGGCCTGTATCAGAAACAGTGTGGCCAGCAGGACTAAGGAAGTGATTGTTCCCCTTATACTTGCCATGAATACTGTGTTCAGTTTTGGAGCCCTCACTACAGGAAGGACATTGAGGTACTGGAGAATGTCCAGAGAAGGGCAGCAAAACTGGTGAAGGGTCTAGAGCTCCAGAGAGCTGAGGGTGCTGGGGTTGTTTATCCTGGAGGAAAGGAGATTCAAGGGAGACCTGATTGCTCTCTACAACTACCTGAAAGGAGGTTGTAGCAAAGTGCATGTTGCTCTCTTTTCCCAGGTAACAAGTTACAGGATGAAAGGAAATGGCCTTAGTTAGTGCCAGGGGAAGTTTAAGTTGGATATTAGGAAATACTTATTGATAGAAATGATTGTCAAGCACTGGAACATGATGCCCAGGGAAGTGGTTAAATCACCACCCCTGAAGGTATTTTAAAAACGAGTAGAAGTGACACTTAGAGAGAGGGTTTCATAGTGTTAGATTTATAGGTGGACTCAATAATCTTAAGAAGTCTTTTTTTTTTTTTTTTTTTTTTGCAACCTAAAGGATTCTGTGATTAATTCTCAACTGCAAGCTTGCTTCAGCCATCTTTCAGTCAAAAAGCTCTGCTTTTGTTAATGCCAAATCTCCCAATACTTGCTTGAGCAATTTCCAGTTTTTCCTTTGTCTCTTGTTTTCCTCTGGCTTTCCTCAGGTGTGCCCTTCACTGAAAAATACTTGGTGACAACCCCTTGTCTCCTAACTACAGAGCCACTGCTTGAATATGCCTTTGTGCCTTGAGACTGAGTCTCAAGGATGAGTTAGATTATGCTCTTCTTGGAGCACCCTATATCAGAGGTGGCATTTGTGGTGGGTTGAAATTACCCCCAAAATAAAATGGCCAGACCAGTTCAGTGGGGAAGCAAATGAAGCTCTAGTTACAAGTAGACTAAAACCTAGAAACATGGAATGCAATGAATACATACAGAATATACAATATTTGCATATATTTACAATTTATAAACAACACAAGAACCCCCCCCGGGATGAAACCAGGGTGCTACAAACAGCTTCCCCTTCTCGACTTCCTTCCCTCTCCCTGTACAAGGGAAAAGAGAGAGAGAAAAGCGGAGAGTAGATTGTTAGTATTTAGCCACAAGAATGAAGCCAAGGTCAGCAACAGCCAAGCAAAAGCCACCAGCTAGTATCTGCTAAAGCAAAGAAGACAAAAAAGAGTTAGCTTGTACAACTAACTTTATGTTAGTTGTCAGACCAATGAGATTATTTAGACCTTACCATTATTTTCCAATGGTAATTTGTTTACATTCTACCACTTTTACTCAAGATCTGTGGAAAATTTCCTAGGCATCAGCCTAAAACTGCCACAGCCTTGCAGCTTCATTTTGGAGTGTGAAATGGAGTTACAAACCAGCAGTACACCCTGGAGCCAAGTGAAGAGACAGTGTCTTGAGTTCTTGTCTCCAGGGCCACTGTGCCTCATTTGGGTGGGCTGCCTGGGCAGCAAGGGGGCTGCAGGGCAGGGAGAAACTTGTGAAGCTGTGTAGGAGGATGAAGTTTCTGTTCCTGTTCTTAGGGACAATCTACATATCATTAAAACTTCCATGCCATCGGAATGCAGAAGGGTACTTTATCAACTAAAACTTCTTCATTTAATCAGTTGATTTAATTATGAGCCAGTTAATTGAAAAATTCATGGTGCAAGTTCTGAAGGTCAAAGTACTGGGAAGTTCCAAGAGGACTGGAGCATTTGTTTCAGTCGAGCTGCGATGTGCTGTGCCGAGTTACAGAAATCTACTCTGATTCAAAGTGGCAAACTGATCTTTGGACTAAACAACTGAATTACCCAACAAGAAGGCAACTCACTTCCATTCATGAGGTGTGAATGTATCTACTGCCAGCCGTGGTTAGGCTGTGATTGATTTGTCTGTACATTGTGGTTTCCAAAAGATCCGGGTAGTAACTACTCTTGCAAAAAATGCCTTCAGCGTTGTCCTGTTCACCCCTTTAGTCTTCTCAGGGACATGTCTGTATCTATGCAAAGTGCCAGACCGACTGACCTACAGACTGAGGTTTAATCTGGATGGGAGAGATGTGCTGAGGGCAACAAGAGCTTCACATTCCCACCGCTGGGTCATTATGTTTCACTGGTGCAGTAAAGGCTTTTTCCGAAGTTGCAGAGGCCAGATGAAATACCTGGTCACTAACCTGGAAATAATATGGATTTATTAACCTCTAGGTGTTGCAGACACTGCTTTCCCTTCCAAACAAGCACAATAGAGCCAGAGATCACTAAGAACTTGCTTGAGATCCCTGTTTTAGACTGAAAGTCACGTAAATGTCTACTGGGGTATTTACATGCCTGTAGAAAGTTAAACAGCAATAAAAAAGAAAAAAGTAGCCAAAATCAGTGAGGTTTTGGCAAGTGAGGATATCTGAAAACCCTGCAGCTTTAAAGCTGCTGCAGAAGTGTGAGTGCTCTGCTGCTGTTTGTCCAAACTGTACAATCAGAGCAGGTTGAGGGTGTGCATCCTCGTGCTGTATGCTGCCCAGACCTTAGGTGCACAGGGACCATGAAATCCTCACACGAATATCCCATTTACTGGCAAACCCTAGGCCACTTAAGGCTTTATGCTTTCATCCCTTCATTAAAAAAAATTGCCATTCCCATTGCAGCAGGAGGATGGCACCAGCCTGGGTTCAGCCCAGCCTATACATTTAATCTGTCCTAAACCACATACTCTTACTTTCAGTGATTTATTGTTGTTATTGTTGCCTTTTTTTAAACAAAATAAACATTACATTTCTGGCTCTCCTGGCTGCAATGTACTTTAAAAGAAGTGGAACCAATTTAGTGATGTTTTTCTGGATCTGCAAGTAGTCCTAATTATTAGCTCTCAGGGGCTCAGTTTCCCTCAGACTTTTCAGTGGTAGCAGAGTATTAACTTAGAAGCCTTGTGGTGGTTATGTCTGTCTGTCTGTCAACGTTAACTGTTCATTTACTGGGCAGTTTAATGGCAGGCAAGGATAGGAATGAGGACAAGAGAAGAAGATAAGCTAAAGCAGGAATAAAAAAAATGCAGGGTAAAAAATTGAATCAACAATAACAATTAAACAAAAGAGAGGGGAAGAAAAAAGAGAATGAAGAAAATGAAGCAAAGGGCAAGCACAAGAACAAAAAGGACAAAAAACTCTCATGCATATATAGTTAGATGAATACTTATTCTTGAGCAATGCTGCCTGTAAGAAGAAGGAAATTAATAAATAATCACTATAAAGTCATTTCATACAGTTAAAAACTGTCTGGGAGACTGTCTATTTCAGAGATTGTACTTTAGAGACCTTCCCCCTAAAGCTGTTTACTGGAAGACTTGATTTTCCACTTGCTGACCTGCACTTAACAGCTCACAAACCACCCCAGGCAGTGAGCCTGAAGGAGTGCTGCAAGGATCAGTTTTCTTAGGTGCTGCTATGCTGTTAAGAGTGTATACCTATACTACAGAGCACCTCTGAGAGGTTTTTTCTCTCATTGAGTATCCAGTTAGAAAGCTGTCATGATACTTGCACAAGTCCAGCCAGAGTCCTGTTTCCACACAAAACTTGCATCCCAGGTCCAGCTATCACTTTTAGGGATCATTAGGGAAGTTGTTCTCCCCCTCTACTCTGCCCTGCTGGGACCACACCTGGAATACTGTGTCCAGTTTTGGGCTCCCCAGTTCAAGAGAGACAGAGACCTGCTGCAGGGAATCCAATAGAGAGCCACAAGGATGATTAGGGGACTTGAGCATCTCTCCTATGAAGAGAGACTGAGAGCCCTGGGGCTGTTTAGTCTGGAGAAGAGAAGACTGAGAGGGGATCTGATCAATGTCTATGAATATGGCTATGTCTATGAATGAGGGATGGGTATCAAGTGGAGGGGGCCAGGCTCTTTTCAGTGGTGCACTGTAATAAGACAAGGAGTAATGTGTTCAAGCTGGAACATAGAAGATTTTAACTCAACATGAGGAGAAACTTCTTTACAGTGAGGGCGACAGAGCACTGGAACAGGCTGCCCAGAGAGGTTGTGGAGCCTCCTCCTCTGGAGACTTTCAAAACCCACCTGGATGTGTTCCTGTGCAGACTACCCTAAGTGATCCTGCTTTTGGCGGGGGGGTTGGACTCAATGATCTGTTGAGGTCCCTTCCAACCTCTAATGTACTGTGGCACTGTGATACTTACCTAAACTCTTTTCAGGGCTTTCTTTTAATTTCAAACTCATCCCTAGGAGTAGACATGAGTAGGGATGTCCTTTTTTTTTTTTTAAATGTTCTTGTTGTGGAATAATATTGGTAGTCCCTACTCATCTTTCAGCAACTCTAATGCTCATTGGGCACTGCTGGGACAGTGAGCAAGGTCCCTTCACTGCTGTTCCAGCACCTAACTGTGGGGGGTTGAAATTAACCCCAATATAAGATTTCCAGACCAACTCAGTGGAAGCAAATGAAGCTATACTCACAAGCAAAACGACAATCTAGAAACGTGAAATGCAATGAATATGTACAAAATATACAAGATTTACAGGTATTTAGAATTTATAAACAACACAAGAAACCCCCTGGACAAAACCAAGCTTCCCCCTCTTCCTCCCCCCCCCAACCCCTACCCCCCAAGGGAAAAAGAAAGAAGAGAAAAGCACAGTGTAGCTTGTTAGTCACAACAAGAATGCAGCCAAGGTCAGCAAGCCAGCAGAAGCAACCATCTGGATTCTGCTAAAGAAAAGAAGCCAAAAAGAGAGAAATTTACTTTATACAACTAACTTTATGTTAGTTATCAGACCAATGGCATTATTTAGACTTTATCATTATTTTCCCTTTACATCCAATGGTAACTTCTTCACATTCTCTCACTTTCTACTCAAGATCTGAGGAAAACCTCCTAGGCATCACCCTAAACTGCCACACTAATTCACTACAACAATCTTACCACCCCAGGACAAAGCAAATACGCCTTTAGGGTATGGTGCTGAAATGAGGTCCCTGTGACACAGGAGATACAGATTTCAAGCTTCTAGGTAGTGCTTTGAAGAGTGTTGGAGAAGGGGATTTAAAAACTGTTTTTAAATATCTGAGGGCTGGGGGTCAAGAGGGGGGGGACAGGCTCTGCTCAGTTGCACCCTGTGATAGGACAAGGGACAATGGATGTAAAATACAGCACAGGAGGTTCCACCTCAACATGAGGAGGAACTTCTTCACTGTGAGGGTCACAGAGCACTGGAACAGGCTCCCCAGGGAGGTTGTGGAGTCTCCTTCTCTGGAGACTTTGAAGACCCATCTGGATGTGTTCCTGTGCGACCTGTGCTAAATGCTTCAGTCCTGCTCTGGCAGGGGGGTTGGACTCAATGACCTTCAGACATCCCTTCCAACCCCTAAGATCCTGTGATCCTGTAATCAATTTTGTGTGGAGCCACAGCAGCAATGCTCTTTGGAAACAGGAGAAACACAAGACCTTTGCTAACACTTGCCTGAGACCAGCTGAAATGGTTACCCAGTATTCAGCGATGGCAGTGAGTTTGGCATGCATGGCTTCTAATGTGAGCTTTGTGGGACCCCGTGACTAATATATAAACCTTCCTTTTATCACTAATCCATGTAAAACCTCCTCTCAACATCAAAGGGTGTTGTACTGTGTAGACACTGTCTGTAGTTTTAAAAGATTGCTCTTGCCCACCATCCATCACCGAAAATGGAAACCTTTGCTCTCTGCCATGTGATTTTTGACAATTGGACTAATGAGGCAGCAGAACTAAAAGAGTGAAATAACCTTAATACAGTGAAATAGTTTTCACATTTTGCTCAGATTTCCTGTCACTCATTACAGGCTTTTACGAGGAGTGAAAAATACAGGAAAATTCAGAAGGTGGTATTTGAAGCAAGCAAATCTGGCTAATAATGTCCAGTATGCCCAAAAGCAAGAGAAATAATTGTTTTCCAATCTAGTGTTGTATTTATCACTCCTGGGATGAAAATACAGCTAATACACATTTCAAGTGTAAGCTCAAAAATATTAATGTGCAACCAAGCAAAGGTTTATTTCTCTCTCTCCCTCTGTTTCTCGCAAGGTTAAGTTGTTGTTTGCCTGCGTTGTGCAGTTGCATTATCCTCATAAATGATTAGTTGTGAGGTATTATTTCCCTTTAAAAACATATGACAGAAAACAAGTTTTTAATAAAGTGTTTTGAAAGAGCAACAGACTGAAAAAAAAACTGGGCAAAGGTTCAAATTGGTAATGAACTGAATACGCCTCTAATTATATTGAATTTGAAAGTAATAGGATGAAGCAACATTAGAAATTAGTTCTGACTGAAATTCAGTGCCTTAAGGCTGAGAATGTTCCCCTCAAACTTCCAGAGACTGGACGAAATTGCTGTATCAATATTTGTTTCAAGTGTCTGTCACATCAAATCTCAAAATGAAGGGCAGTGAGCTGAGCCTTCCTGCAAACAGATAAATGTGCCACAAAAGCTGAAACTGTTCTCAAAACCTGATTTATTTTTGGACTTCAGTTTACCCAGCACATGTAAGTAACATTTGGTGTTATGTAATATCAGGCTGTATGTAATATCAGGCTCAGTACTCATTTAAACTACCTTTTTTTTTTTTTTAACTGGGGTTGAGCTGTGTGGATCTAGATGAGGCTCATCATAGGACTAAATCTCTCTGCCCCATGCTAGCAATTTGAGACTCAATCTTAATTTTTGTATGAGGTAATTTCGTAGCAGGTGTATGAATAATTAATATGTCACGTCTGGAAACACCATCAGATTAATTCCTTTAATAACAAGAAGAAATAATCTGTAGGTAAATAGAAGTTGGTCAGCAAAGTGACCTTTTATATGTATTTCTTTTTCTACTGTGACCTTGAGTTGAATCCAGTGTTGACCAGAATGACTGTTAATCATTTTGATCAGATTGCTGAGGGAATTATTGAGTGGAGTAGGTTTTTAGTCATCTCAGTTCACTTTCTACAGGGAAGAGGTACTGGGTTTGTATCTCACAAACAACACAATAAGCCCAGGATTGGTTTCTGCAGATCAAGGCTGGTATATATATTTGTGAAGCAGCATGAATCTTGTCTATCTGTAGCACTTTTGAATCTGCTGCAGATAAATGGAGGATTTCTTGCCCCAGAATGGGTAACCTTACATGTTGTGCCATAAATAGGTTTTAAAATGTCTTACAGCTAGAAGTATGGAGAAGGGGTCAAGCAGAGTAAACAAGACCCTGTCACAGATTCCTCTGAAGATTAGATATTTGTATACCACAGGGAGGGAAAATACAAGTTTCATGCCTGGCTCCTGCTACTCAGCTGCTATCAGCACAGTGTGAACAAAAATACAACCTGAGAGAAAATATTAAAACACATTTTAAAACTTGTCAGACCAGTTATTGGGTTAAGTAACATCCTCTATAACCTCAGCTTGATGGATCAGCTTTCCTGATGAGATCACAGCAGGTTAATGCAGGAGAGAGAGAGAATCAGAATCCCAGTCAGAAATGGAGAAGTCTGTCATAAGAAGGAACAACAGAGACTTCCTGACAAAACAAAGCTGTGTTCATCAGATATATTTAACTTTTTTTCATGCTGAGGACAATATTTTGGCAGCTCTACTGGGAATGAAAAGGATGATATGCACAGTTCATCAGTCAGTATCTTGATTCTGATCTAGTGTGAGGTGTCCCTGCCCATGGCAGGAGGGTTGGTACTAGATGATCCTTGTGGTCCCTTTCAATCCTGAATGACTCTATGGTTCTGTAACATAAATGCTAAAAAATCAGAAGTGCTTCCAGGATTTATGTTTTGGGGAATACAGCTTACTGGTCCAAGCTAGTGTGGCAGTTTAGGCTGGGTGCCCCCTGCCATTGCCGCATGAGATACACCTCTGGTGTCCTGGGTGCCCACCCACAGGGGTGGACACAGGAAACGACGTATTTCTACCCATAAATCCTGCACCCTATAAGGCCATCTGCAAAGTCATTCTCTTCCTCTTTCTTCCCTCTCTGCTCCCATGGGAGATGTCCTCTCTTATCGGGTAGTGCCGGGGGAGTATCTCTCTAGGCCTCTTAGGCCTGTCTAGGCCTAATGCCAGGAGGAGAATGGAGGGGGGGCAGTCTCAGACCTGGCCAGCCTGAGACTTGCCTAGCAGCGGGAGGGGGAAGAAAGAGCCCTGAGGGGTTTGGGTTTACCCTCAGGTGGGAAGAAGGGAAGGATTGGGAAGCTTTGGGAATTCTGTGAGGGGTTCTGTACGCTTTGGGATACTCTTTGTCACTATGCTTTGTGGTTTGTAGTTCTCTGTAGCTTCACCAATTGCTTTTTCCATTTAAACTTTCCATCACTCTCCAATCCATTTGTGTGAGTCTCATTCTTTTGTCCCTTTCGGGGCAAGAGACGATCTGTCTGGCCCCAAACCAGCACAGCTAGTGTGTGTCACTCCCACAAAACTCAAATTCTCTTGCCTGAGAAAAGCTGCTGAATAAATAAGAAGGGAAAGTGCGTGAAGCAATAAGAAAACCACTGCCCAGGAATCAGGTATCTGTGGCATAGTTATCACAAAACAGACAGTAAAGCAGTTCTCTTATCTCTGAAGTGCTTCCAGACTATCTAATGAGGATACTGCAGGATTTGTTTCATAGGCTTCAGCTACAGGAGAAATGACCTGTCACCTCTACCTGCTGACATCTTCCCTACCTTCCAGCCTGTGTCCCCCCTTCCCAGTGTTTCCAGATGATATACCTATTGGCTTGTGCTCCACATGATGCAGCAATGTATCAGTCCTGCTAGAACAACTTAGATGGGAGCTGGCTGGTATGATTTATCTTTAACCTGTCAGGTTTCACTTGTTTGAGTTGTCACCTCATATTCCACCACCACCACATCTCCAGGTTGTGCATTTGTATAGCACTGAGCGCCCACAACTTTAATGTGACAAAAAAGTGGGGTGCTCTTGAACTCCTGTATAATGTGGAAGGACTTGGTGGACAAGTGAACTGCCTTCTCTAGGAAAGGACCCTAAAGATAAACTTTTCTAGAGAAATGCACTGGTTAGGCCACACCTTGAGTACTGTGTCCAGTCCTGGGCCCCTCAGTCTAGGAAAGATGTTGAATTGCTGGAACATGTCCAGAGAAGGGCAACGAGGCTGGTGAGAGGCCTTGAGCACAAGCCCTATGAGGAGAGGCTGAGGGAGCTGGGACTGTTTAGCCTGGAGAAGAGGAGGCTCAGGGGTGACCTCATTGCAGTCTACAACTACCTGAAGGGAGGTTGTAGCCAGGAGGGGGTTGGTCTCTTCTCCCAGGCAACCAGCACCAGAACAAGAGGACACAGTCTCAAGCTGCGCCAGGGGAGGTTTAGGCTGGAGGTGAGGAGAAAGTTCTTCACAGAGAGAGTGGTTGGCCATTGGAATGGGCTGCCCAGGGAGGTGGTGGAGTCACCATCCCTGGAGGTGTTCAAGAGGGGATTGGACGTGGCACTTGGTGCCATGGCTTAGACAGTCATGAGGTTTAGGGTGACAGGTTGGACTCGATGATCTTTGAGGTCTCTTCCAGCCTTCTTGATTCTATGATTCTATGATTCTATGAATCTATCAAAAAAGTGTTTCCTAGCTACTGTCGTAGTTCTTTATTGATGACTTGCATGAGGGGATTGAATGCACCCTCATTAAGTTTGCAGACTACACAAAATTAAGTGGGAGTGTTGATCTGCTTGAGGGCAGGGAGGCTCTACAGAGGGACCTGGATAGGCTGACCTCAGTGGGCTGAGGTCAAGAGCATGAGCTTCAACAAGGCCAAGTGCCAGGTCCTGCACCTGGGCCACAGCAACCCTATGGAATGCTACAAGCTTGGGGAAGAATGGCTGGAGAGCTGTGTGGTGGAAAAAGACCTGGAAGTACTGATTGACAAATGGATGAATATGAGCCAACACTGAGCCCAGGTGGCCAAGAAGGCCAATGGCATCCTGGCCTGCAGGACCAAGGAGGTGACTGTCCCTCTGTACTCGGCGTTGGTGAGGCCACATCTCAAGTGGCTGTGCTTAGTGTTGGGCACTGCAGTACAGAAGGGACATTGAGGCACTGGAGTGGGAACAGAGAAGGGCTGCTAAGCTTGTGAGGGGTTCAGGAGAAGAAGTCCTGTGAGGAGTGGGTGAGGGAACCGGGGCTGTTCAAACTGAGGGGACACCTTATTGCTCTCTGCAACTACCTGGAAGGAGGTTGTAGAGAGGTAGGCACTGGTCTCTTGTCACAATAACTAATGATAGAATGAGAGGGAGCGGCCTCAAGCTGTGCCAGGGGAGGTTTAGATTGGCCACTAGGAAAAAAATTTTCATGGAAAGGGTTGTGAGGCACTGGAATAGGCTGCCCAGGGAGGTGGTTGAATTGCCATCCCTGGATGTGTTTAAAAGCCATATAGATCTGGTGCTTGGAGACACAGTGTAGGGACAGACTGGGTGGAGTGGGTGAAATGGCTGAACTTGATGATCTTGGAGATCCTTTCTGGCCTGGATGATTCTATGATTTAAAAAAAAAAAAAAGTTTATACTAATTGTACTAATTGTGATTTTCCCACCCCCTCTGAACTATTACTGCCTTGCCACCTTACCTTCCCACAGGCCTCTGGATTTTCTTTTGCATTTCAAGATGGAAGCTTCTAAGAGCATTTCTGGCTTAGCTTCTGGTGTGTTCATCCCATTCCAAAAGACTTTATGCTCATCATGCCTTGTGACAACAACTTCTCCTTGTCTCCTTTCTCTGTCATCCTGACTGTCTGCTCAGTAACAGGGCTAACTTACATCCTGCACCTGCTACTAACATCACTTGAACATATAAAGAGTGATGTGAGGAAAAAAAAGTTATGGATTCTGTCTGACAGCAAATTATCTAAAAGCCATCCCAAATAGCTGCATACAACCTCTGCACCAGCACAGGTCAGCCTGTGGTAGGGCTGCATCCCATCTTCCAAACTGGACACAACAATGAGCCAAAACTCTGCAATCATGTTGTGGCAGAGCAGGCACTTCTCCTTTCTGAAGGCAAGTGAAGTGGAAGTGGCACGCAAGGGTGGGACAAAATACTTAACAGAGGAGGAAAAGAGGGTCAGAATTACAGATTCACAAAAGCAGGGAAAAGCTGGATAAGTCACCCTATAGCCCTGCTCTGGGAAAAAGGATGCTTTGCCTGCTGTTTAGGCAACACTGGTGAGCATCCAAAGACATGGTGCTGGGGGTGGCACCCTGGCTCTTATTTTCACATGATCACTGGACCAAGGGTTTGAACCCTGAGAAGTTTCCAAGCCTGGAATTTCCACAAATGTGGAATGGAAGTTCCACGAACCTAAGAGGTACGTGGTGTGATAGCAGAAACAGTCCATCCCCATTCTCTTCCTCATATATAAACACAAAAGGTCCAAATGCTCACAGGCTGTTACTCAATCAAAAACCCAACTGCTTCTGAGCAGAGTGTGCAGATTCATGCTGCTATGGCTGTACAAACCTGGGTTTACAGCCACCTGTTTCTCTTTGTGTGAGTGCCACATGCAGTGAGGTGTGACATTTAGCCTCTTCAGTTCTAATTTTGCACGGCGGTGCAAGCCAAAGTAGTAACCTGGTTTTCTGGTGGCCATTTAATAAACAGGCACAAATGGCCTGAGCAAATCCCCATTTGTACCAAAGACAATTTAACAGACACAGATGTGTTCATCTACACAGAAACTTGAAAGGAGGCTTTTTCACAAAGAGGTGCTGCTTGCTGCCTTCCTAGCAGCATTTGTTACTGCTTCCCGCAATGCTTCCTTTAGGTTGAGTCTTGTCTTCCTGGGCCAAATGAAGGCTCAGCCTGAGTGAAGAGGCCACCCCTTCTTTTTCTTGCTGAAGTCATTAGCCTATTTAAATTTTATATCCCCATATTCCATTAACACAGAAATATCTTCTATAAGAATCATCAGCTGGTGTGCTGCACTGCCTTTTACAGCCAGGACAATTGCTTCATCAGTTGATATAAATTGGGAGACATTTCCAAGAGTCAATGCAAAGCCAAACAATCATTTCAGTGCACTTTTCCTCTAAGATTATTGTTTTAGCTAGCTACATTATCCATATTTAAAATATATGAAATGGAGGTATACTTAATGTTCAAAGTGATGCATGATAAAGATAGAAAAAAGTGAATTCTTGATATATTGCAAGCCTTTCATACCATGAAATAACTATTGCCTATTATTTTACTCTTGACATTTTTATTTTTAGGGGAATTTCAGTTGATTTGTATTGCTGACACCACTGATATGTTGTTTCCAATGACCTTACATCCAAAATCAGTAGGGTGTGACATTTGATGGCCCAGATAAAAAACATTAATAGGAGAAGAGAGGGTTTATTTTCCTGGTCATAAATTAAGTTTAAATAACTCAGAATTTATTTTAAACTCATTGGTACTTTTTACTGTCTACCCAATAAATACATTTATTGCTGGCAGCTTCACTCAGGTTTTCTTGGTGAAGCTGTTCACTCAGATTCTTTTGTGTAGCCTTGTCTTTCTTTCTGAGACAGAGTTTTGTGTGGTAGCAAGCACTGCTTCCCAGAAGCAAAAGGAGATAGCTTCAAAGGAGCAGACAGAAAGGAATATAGTGGCATCAGCACCTTTTGGAATGATGCTCAATAGTGAAGAGTCAGGCTCCAGGAATTTTGCAGCATCTCTGATAATAATATAGATGGAGACTGATGTAAGTAGCAAATGTGTAGTATAAATATCAGTATGTACTGATCTGTAGTCTTATCACACCTGTTTGCAGTCATTCCTGTGCAAATTGCTCTTCAAATGTTCTGGAGGCATTTTCTGGTGAATGTTAGTGAAATACACATCTTTCTGATACTCACCTTACTGATATTTCTCCACTTCAAAAATATTTGAAGACTGTGATCTCCGGGTGCAGTTTGAAAAGGAGAGAGAGCAAGAGAGAAGGAGAAATTGAGAAACGAGAGCCATGAGGATGATTAGGGGACCTGAGCATCTCCCCTATGAAGAGAGACTGAGATCCCTGGGGCTGTTTAGTCTTGAGAAGAGAAGGCTGAGAGGGGATGTGATCAATGTCTATAAATATCTGAGGGCTGGGTGTCAAGTGGAGGGGGCCAAGCTCTTTTAAATGGTGTGCAATAATAAGACAAGGAACAACAGGTACAAGCTTGAACACAGAAGATTTCAGCTCAACATGAGGAGAAACTTCTTTACAGTGAGGGGGACAGAGCACTGGAACAGGCTGCCCAGAGAGGTTGTGGAGTCTCCTCCTCTGGAGACTTTCAAAACCCACCTGGATGCATTCCTGTGCAGACTACCCTAAGTGATCCTGCTTTGGCAGAGGGGGTTGGACTCGATGATCTCTTGAGGTCCCTTCCAACCTCTGATATACTGTGACACTGTGAAATTAATTCACCAGAACTGTCACCATCAGTCTTTGTGGCACAGGCACCTTTATGTAAAGGAGGAGTATGGCTGGTGCCTCAACAAAACCTTAAAAATCTTGGGAAAAAAGCCTTCTTGCCCCTCTCTGATTTGCAGCTGGGGCTAAGTGTCCTGCAATGCAGTGAGGAGGTATGATTTTACAGACTAACATTTATGAAAATGATAAATTATTATTGGATTGTTTTAAGAACTTCTAGAAGAGTGAGAAGAGAGCTATTGCCATATATAGGCTCTTAAAAGTCAAGATGGGTTCCTGCTATACAGATTTGTACTTGGTGTTCCCTCCTGTCATGTTTTTATTGCACAAGTCTGTTTAGGAGACCACTGTGTCTTTTGTGCATTGTCTGTAGATGGTGATGCAGCCTCTGTTTCATAGCTGAGTCCTGGAGACACTGACAATGAAGAGGGGTCATGAAACCTTTTTTACTTTTCAGAAAAGTTTTGGATTTTCTGATGCAACCTGCTTAACTGAAGCAAAACCAAGCTCTCTTATGACAGAGGCCATTCCTTTCCCAGGGAAGTAGAGAGGAGTGGATTACTTTGCCTGACTGAAAGCACTTCCATTCTCTCTCTGTTGAACAAATGCCATCTGTAGCTTCAGTGTGAGTGGAAAAACATTAGAGATTTTGGATCCAAGCACGTAAGTTCTGCTTCCATTGGGGAAAGTGATATCACAGCCAGTTATTATGTCACTTACCCTAAACCAGACCTCACAGACCTGATCCGTGGGTGGAATTTGCCTCCTCTGTCTTCCAGCCATGATTCTTGTTGCAGGGAGGCAAGGCAACCTCACTGCCACAGCTTGCAGCCCAGATGCTTCAAGTAGCTCCTAGCATAGCATGAAGAGGACTGCTGTCTCTTGATGAGAGGATAGCAGCTGGCTGGAGCAAAAGGTTTTTCTGTTCGTGACTGCTGAGAGGGATTCAAAGCAGGCTTTGAGCCCAGGGTGTGAATTCGTAGCCTAGACAGAAAGTGCCTTTCCACACACAGCTTTGCACTGCACCCTTCAGTTTGAGTATTTCAGAGCAAGCCACCAGGTAATCACAACACAAACCCCCCCAGGACTCATAGATGCATGATTGCTAAAACTTTGCTAAGACTTAACTTTGTCTTTTGGTTTCTCAGTTTTTAGGATGAGCTCAGTTCATGTTTTCTCCTGCAGCCAATGGTATTATTTCTGAGGAGTCTGATTTTTGAAGCTTTTTTTTTTTTTTTAATAATTTGAGGTGATTCCTGTGCAGTCTCTTGATTTCAAGAGCAGGGCCTAAAAGAAGTGAAAAAGAAATCTGAAGGAGTGTGAGCTGGCAATGCTCAGGCTATATAATAGCTGCCTGAATGTGCAGATTTGTATGGCTTTTGAACTGAAATTTTTTGTACAAGTGGAAGCCTACTGCTAGCAGAAGTCTTGTAGCTGACTTGCTGAGGAGAACCAGGCTCCACGAGTCCAAGTCTGCTTGGTACTTTTCAAAACATTTCTTGTACAAAATAATCTACAGAAGAATAATAAATTTGTAAGTGTTTTCTTTTAGCGTTAATTTCCCTAGACACATATACTGCTGCTGAACTGGTACAGGAGATGTGTATCAGATGACCAACGTGAGAAAGGAGGAGGGAAATTCCGATCACCACATAACCCTTTTCCCTAGAGGAGGGCTATGGAAGTGGTAATGGCCTTTGAGTTGCCCAAAGCAGGCACAGAGGCTTTTGTTTCCTCCACCTGTACACTCCTTAGCAAGTTCTCCCTGTGCAGCTAATGGTGGAGTGGAAGAATCTCAAGGCACATCTGTGTGTCCTGTGGATCATTCATCTGCCTCAGCAGGTATCCCTGCTTTCCATGTGGCTGGGAAAAATGGTAAGGCACTTACTCCAGATGCCAGGGATGTATGAGCTCTCAAAGAGAGATGGATAAAGCAGGGGTTTGGCTTCCCTTCTGCCTAACCTCAAGAGTCAATGGCTTCATGGGCACCAACCCACCCAAAAGTGTAGTGTTACTCTTTCTTCCTCCTTCACGGTCCCTTGCTGGAGAGCATGTGAGGTGGCAGGGGATTCTAGTATTGTCAGATCCATGTGGGGATTTCTGCAGAGCTAGTGGGAAAAGGACTCCACAACCAGAATGGCACTCAAAGTGGTAGACTTGTAGAGATAGACCAGTCTGCTTCTAGTGTAATCTCCAGTTTGTCTCAAAAGAGGGAAGAAAAATGCCCCAGCCCTGGGTCATGACAGAGCCCTTTTCTCTCCTCTTAATTATAGATCAAAATTGTCTTGCTACACAGCTAATCCAGTCTTGGGACATGACCTGTGGCCTGAGGAAACCTGGACTACCCAAACCTTCCTAATGACAGCTGCTCTTCCTATTCTGGGATGCTTATGTGCACTGCAAATGCAAATAGGAAGGTGAAGTAGAGGTCACGTCAGAAAATGGCATCACAAATGTCCTTTAAAAGATGTAGTCAAGTCATGGCTTGCTTTGAACAAATCTCAGTATCTCTCTCTCTCTCTCTTTTCAGCTACTCTGGTATCTTGAAGGTATTTTCCTAACAGCTGCACCTGTCGATTTTCCACAGTTCACAAGAGTTCCTATGTCTGATAGTCAATATGCCAACCATTAATATATAGCATGCTTTCACTGTGTGAATTCATGAAGTATCACTGCAATTAAATTTCCTTGTTCATGACCTGATTTATTAATGAAAGAAGTTTAGTTCTGAAGCTTCTGAAAATGAAGATAGGGTTGGGTCTTCCTCACAGTACCATAAAATTCACATTAGATACAAATTTTGAATGCCATGCCAAGGAACATGTAGGGTAGAATGCTCTTTCATGACCTCATTTGCATATTTCCAAAGAAATAATGGGAAGACAGATAAATAGCAAAAACCCCCACCCCAAACCCCACCTCACTCCAAACTCAACCCAAATACAAAATGAAGTAAAAAAACTTCCTGATAAGGAAAATCTCAGGAGTCTTCTAACTGCATTGCTTTGAGTCCTCCCAGTTAGAAGCAAGACATTGCTGAGATGTAAAAGCTCTTCCTATGCAAGTCAAAAGGCTCTTGGAGAAAGCTAAGGAGTAGCACTGCAGCATATGCCACAGAAGCATATGCCACACACACAGTGTAAAAATACATTACTATGGGGCTCAGAAGGTCATCAGCTGGTCTTCTCCATTCATTCATAGTAGATGTTCTCTGAAAAGGCCATGGTATAAACAATAACCAAGCAAATATAGGAAGGACATGGATCTGATGGAGCAGGTCTGGAGGAGGGCCATGAAAATGATCAGGGGGTTGGAGCACCTCTGCTATGAGGACAGGCTGAGGGAGCTGGGGGTGTTCAGCCTGGAGAAGAGGAGGCTTCATGGTGACCTAATAGCAGCCTGCCAGTACCTGAAGGAGGCTACAGGAAGGATGGGGAGAGTCTGTTTACAAGGGCCTGCAGTGACAGGACAAGGGGCAATGGCTTCAAACTAGAGAAGGGCAGATTTAGATTGGATATCAGGAAGAAGTTCTTCACTGTGAGGGTGGTGGAACACTGGCACAGGTTTCCCAGGGAGGTGGTTGAGGCTCCTTTCCTGGAGACATTCAAGATGATGCTCGACAAGACGCTGAGCAGCCTGATTTGGTTGGGGATGTCCCTGCTGACTGCAGGGAGTTTGGACTGGATGACCTTTGGAGGTCCTTTCTGTCCTGGACCATTCTATGATTCTGTGAAATCAAACAAACAAAATTCAAGTAACTGTTACCTCAGTAATATCTGTAAATTCCAAGGCCTTGGTTTACATTAATGGACTCCATCTAGTTTTAGAAGTTTTCTGTCTATTTGCTATACATACTGTTGTTTCCATTTGTTGATGGGGTGTGTGTGTGTGTGTGTGCATTTGTTTTTTGGTTTTGTTTTTTTCTTTTTCTTTAATAAAATACTCTTAAGTATTTGCTGTTGGAAGAGAACAGCTCCATGGGAGGCTCAGAAGTGATATTCATAAGAACTGTGAACACTGACTAATTGATTAACCCAGAGTTCTTGAAGAGAATGATTTGATTAGGGTAATTTATAGAGATTGTATCTTTTGTCATCATTTGTCTTTGAAAATGTAGAAGAAAACTGCTTCCAAGTGCATGTAGCTGCTGGCATGAGGGATGGTGTGCACTACATCATCAGTTACAGCAGACTGCTCAGTTTTATACCTTTCCTGCTTAGTCAAATATCCAATAACCACACACACAAACACACACACACACACAGAGCACAGTGACACTTGAGCTCTTTGCACTCCAAACTTTTCCCAACACGGGCTTAGAAAAATATTTGGGGTTGTTCACTGCTCTGCTCTCTGTAGCATAAACATTTATTTAAATGGGGCTGTCTTTTCAGTAATGAAGAATGAAGGAAAAACAATGGTCTGATTTTGACAAATTAACTTGTGATTTGGAGAGTCAGTGAAGCAGGGACGAGACATTCCTAACTATACTAATTAAATGAGCTTGCAACATTTATTTTAATGCAATGGAACCAGCCATATGAAGATGAACATTTTAATTTATTTTGTGGTGACATTATGAAAAATTTCTCGGCTGCAGATTATCTACCAAAAAAAAAAAAAAAAAAAAAACCCAAAAAACAAAAAAGCACAACAAACAAACAAACAAACCCCCCCCACCCAACAGATCTCATCAGCATCTCGGTTTGTGCATGAAATTTATATCTCTTGCACAAGTTTGATCTTCCCCGATGGAAACAAATGGAATGTGCTAAGTTAAAAAAAAAGTTTCTGCAAAGGTTGTCTTCCCATTGATGCAGTGGTTTATGTTCAAATTACCTCTGTGAAAAACACATCCATTTTTCATGGTGCAGGGTAGATGAAAAAAGTCTGACTCTCCTCTAAGGGGAATGCAAATATAGCTCATTAGTTCAAAAACATTTTTCATGAGTGACTGCTGAGTATTTTCAGGCAGATGAGAATGTGAGGTTTCAGCCAAGAGCGAGCACCGCACGTCCTACTAATTGTTTTTCAAACTTGCACCTTCCCTCTATGGCATTCAATAAGCCTAGGAAGTGCAAAGATTTCTGGAGGAAAAATAAAGGAAAAAAAAGAAAAAAAAAAAGGTATCCTCACTCACAGCATACACTGGCTCTTTTCAATATACTGTGCAGTGTGAGGAAAAAAATAGGAGCATTAGCTTTCAGATGGGTAATATCGTTATACTCAGGCACATGACATTTCTCTCCTTGGATTTTTTTTCAGGTTTTAGTAATGAGTGGGAATATTATTTATGGAAGTGCCATCAGCAGAAAGAGCATTGTCCTGAGGTTCATATCAGTGATGAAGTTATGGGGCTGCTGTCAGTAGGAGCTGCAGGAGTTAATTTGGTTTAGTTTTGTTTTGTTTTTTTTTAGCTAGGTTCAGGAGTGGTAAGATATTTTTGCTGTTTGAAATGATTCTTAAGGAGGTGATTTAGCCAGAATTTGCCTCTGTTGTGCAGGCCTTCCAAAGGTTTGCTTTGAGATGGCCTTATAAAGCAGGAGATTTGAGTAATAAGTCAGGTTTCCAACCTTCTCTCCATGAGCCTGAAAGCTCAGAAAATTATTTTATTTAGAAACAGTCTGATTTCAGAGTTTGGTCACTCATTGTGTACCCCATGTGCTCATGGAGTGGGGGACCTCCATGTGTGATGGGCATCCTCCCCACCCCTGTGATGGAGGATGACTCTCCAGGAGACCTTTCTGCAGCCAGACCCACCATAACAGCTCAGAATGTAACAAGTGCCCAAAAGGCAAGCTGCCTTGGTGAGGGGCTGTCAGGGGTGTTGGAGTTACTGAAGTGTGGCAACACAACTCCAGCCCAGCCAAAACCAGCAGGCCATCCTGTGGATAAGCTCCTCTTCACCTGGGCAGCTCTGCAATCACAGGATCACAGGATATTAGGGGTTGGAAGGGATGTTCGGAGATCATCGAGTTCAACCCCTGCTGCCAGAGCAGGAATGTAGAATCCAGCACAGGTTGCACAGGAATGCATCCAGATGGGTCTTGAAAGCCTCCAGAGAGTGTGCAGACCTCCTCTGCTTTCTGAAATTCATGCTGCTTAACAGATTGCAGATATTTATCTTTTATCTTGGCCGTTTATCTTTCAGCTTTGGAGCATGGGATCAGCTTTTCAGGATGCTTACGAAGAAAACCAAGCCACTTATCATGAATTAGAAATGGGTAGATTCCGACTGGAGGTTAGGAAGGAGTTCTTCACCATGATGGTGGTGAGACATCAGAACAGGTTGACCAGGGAGGAGGTAGAAGCCCTTTCCTTGGAGGTTTTTAAGGGCAGCCTAGATAGGGCTCTGAGCAACCTGATCTAGTGTGAGGTGTCCCTGCCCATGGCAGGGGGCTGGAACTAGATGATCCTTGAGGTCCCTTCTGACCCTGATATGATTCTATGATTCTAACTAGGGTTTCCTACAGCTGATCACACCCCTTCTTTCTGCTTCTTGCCTGGCAACCCTGCACCCTACTGCAGAAGGTCTCTTCCCCTCTAAGGGATGAGCAAACCCTTGCATGTGAATCATTTTGCCCACCCATGAACTGCAGCCACCTCTGGACTGAGCTGTGCAAATCTTCTGCCCGTGCAGAGAAATGCTTGAAGTGGGATGAGGGCAGTCTTTCACCCTGCTGAATCTGCAAGGGGATTTTAGACAGGAAGGAGGTTATTACTGAAAGTTGAGTTGGAATGTAACCGTAACAATTGTATTAACATGCCTAATCCAATGTTATGGGTGTCTTAAACACATTCAAATATGGAAACTGAAGCCAGTCAGTGGTGAAATTCCTATTGCCCAAGATCATAACCCTGTTTGGTTTTTGGTTTGTTTGTTTGTTTGTTTGTTTGTTTTTTCACCCGAAAAAGCAGTCCTATGCTTCCTAAATGTTTACTAACCCTGTCTCAGTAGCATTTGTTCAACATGGTAAACCTCCAGGCACTGAATAACTACCAGTACTGTTCTGTAAACTTTTTGATGTTGGCAGATGTCACATTACCATTTTTTTCTTGACTCAGGATGTCAGTCACTGCTTTTCTATATAGCTCTCCCAATATTACTTTTTGGTGACCAGTATTAAAAAGAATGCTCATATGATAACTTCAAGTGCTAAAACTTCTTTACCAAAACAAAAACATGCTCCCAGTCATGCACAGGAAGATCATCTCCACCATGTACCACTGTCAGGGCTGCTGTAGCACTCTCATAGTGAGGGGCTTCACAGACCCTCCTCACATCAGCAACCTTTTGTCTGCATGGTCCATACAGATCCATACTGCCTGGCTTGCTTAAATAAGGGAGATGTCCCTGTGCTTCAAACCAACAGATAGGGAAAAAATTTTCTGCAGATTTCATGGCATCTGCCTGTAAAGTGAAAGTCAGGACCTGAAATACAGCCTCTCTCCAGACTCCATAGCTACAGGGCCACAAGGCAGATGCAATTTTGTTTACATCAAGAAAAGCTCCCAAAAGAAAGTGATTCCTTATATTTCCTGAGAATATGAGATATGCCCTGGATAGCACGAACACAGACTAAGATTTCACTTCAGCTTCTGGAATTTTAGTGCTAGTCCTAGAGCAGTGATAAATGTGAGCTTTGCAGTGCTTTGCAGTGTTGAAGGAAAATAGAGGTTTTATACGGATTCAGAGATGATGGTCAGGGTCTCTGTTCAATATTCACTGTAGTACTCAGTAATTGCCTTGAAAAATCATTGGGCAACAATCAGAAATAATGAAGCTACCACATTGTTCATTGTCCCCAACAGAAAAGCTAGCTGAAAAAATAAACCTTCAACACAGCTACAGCTACACAAAACCAACCAGTGTATCATCTGAGAAGACAGAGAAAAGTAGCTTCTTCCTGTCTGATGGAGCTTTTTTTTTTTTTACTGAGGGGGTTTCACTGATCTTAAAAGTATTTTATCATCACTAAGGCTTACATCTCTCTCCTAAAACAGTCAGCAACCGAGCTTCCTGCTCACAAATCGGAAATTTCCAACCATGCCTACATTCAGCTCAAAACACCAATGCACTGAGAGGGTCTCATGGGACCAAACTCGTACACAGAGCTACTTTTGCAACACTATGACTCCACCAGCAATGAATCTGTCCCATGTTTTTCAGTATGCCATTTACAAGAAATAAAGGCTGCTGTCATGCTTCCCATGAGAACCCTGATGAGAGGAAAAGATGATGCACTTATATGAAAGCCAGCACACAGACCTTTAGAAAGAAACTTTTGACAATTTGCTTTTGACTCCAAAATAGTGTCCAAAAATTCATTGCTCTCTCTAAGGTCATATATATATATCTTGTGTTTCTTTTGAGGAATCCTTTCTCTTCATTTACCTTTTGGCTTTGTTTAGGCAACCAGATTAATACTGTGTGCTTGGACTGAATGCTTTTCTGCTGCGAAGCTAGCAGCTCAAATAATGGCAGGAATCCATCCACATGGGAAGAGGCTTTGCTTCTCACCAGTCTTCCTGACACTTCTAGAAGTCACATTTCTCCCCCTTTTATTTGTCCTCATTCTGTGATACCAATTACCCTTTAGTTAAGGAGCATCCAATGCTATTACTGTCACCTTCTGCCATCTATAAAGAGCAGCCAATTGCTTTCATCCTGATAAACATTTATATTAGACTGAGGCAAACAAGGAGCAACCCAATAAGGCTTTCTTGTAAGAGATTAATCTATGTGTACTTCTTCTGTAGGAGCTGCAGCCCACTGTTCCTGTGGAAGACACTAAACTGCCCCAAATAAGCTTAGTGATTCTGTAGCCATCCTTTTTGGTGACTGCTGGCAGGAGGCATAGCTAGCAAACGGACAATGTAGTTGGGATGCTAGGGGTTGCCATGTTCTCCTGGCTGCCTTGGGAAACCCTCCAGAGCAAGTAAAAATTAGAAAAGTTTTGACTTTCTGCCTATGGTGACAAGTCTCTGAAGACCTCCAGCTATGATCCTGGTCTTACCAAGGCTAACTTTTTTTTCCCTTTCTTTCTTTTTTTTCCTTTTTTTTTTTTAACCTAGGTGGCCAGGGTCCCTGTTCTGCTGAAATAAACTGGCTGCAAATCCCTCTTCTGTTGCAGATGCCAGATGCCTCTTCTGTTATGGTGCTGGCTTCTTGACTGGCTAATAGAAATGGTGTGTCTGATCCTGGTGGATTGCTTGGAGATCCTCCTGGATCTGGCTTCACCTTATGCCTTTTCACACTCTTGACACTTTGACGCGCACTGCCTGCTGGGTGGATCCAACATCAGCCTGCAATTTATTTTTTTTTCCACAGGATCCAAGACTTTGGATACAGGAGCCATAAATGAAAGCTAAGAGACAGATATGAAAATAGTTTTTTCTCCCTCTCTCTTTCTCTTTGTGTCCCTGTCCTTTAGTGCAGTATCAGTTTGCAGGAGATTAATTTTATGTAAAGTTTTACATTTCAGATTGTGATCAGCATTTTTTTTCCCCTTGGTTGGCTCGGCGAAAACATATATTCAGGTCTGAGGATTCATCCTGTCTGATTAATGATGTGTATATAGAGCTTCCTGTATCATCTCCCTTCTTTTGGTCTTTTTTATTCAGTTGTTTGCTGTACTCCAAGCCTGCGGATAGATGGTTCTGCAGTGATAAATGTAAAGTTTGCATAAGCCATGTAACAGCAGGACAGCCTATTATCACTGTACATTTTCCATGGCTGTGCAAACCTCTGTAGGCTATTTTATTGCTAATAGATCCACAGAGAAACAGTAGTGATTTTATGGCTCTTTTTAAAATGGAAATTCATGTCTGAGAAATACAACTGGGAGGAAACAGATGTAAACCACTTAAGCATTTGCTGAGAATTGAGATGCACACTCTTATTTACAGACCCACATCGCCTCCATCGTTTTATTTTCAACATGAAAATCAACAATCTGCTTGCCATGGGAAATGAGGAACGGTAAACTTGTTGTTTTTCCTTTACAAAGCGATGGCCAGCGCCAGTCTCCCCGTGCTTAATGGCACTGCAGAAAAGGGATTTTATTGTCTGTAGCACGTTCCCTTTGTAAGCTTCTGTAAGAGGTACGCAAGTGGGAAGGATTTCAGCACAACCATGTGTCTGGATTCGCATTATGGTATAAAAGCTAAAATGATTGCCCAGCTATTAGAAGATTTTCCTCAAGTATTTAGAGCTCTTTTTGGTGGTTCACAGTGACAGGACAAGGAACAATGGGTTCAGACTAGAACATAGAAGATTACTCTTCAACATGAGGAGAAACTTCTTTACAGTGAGGGTGACAGAGCACTGGAACAGGCTCCCCAGGGGGGTTGTGGAGTCTCCTTCTCTGAAGACTTTCAAAACCCCCCTGGATGCATTCCTGTGCAGACTCCCCTAAGTGATCCTGCTCTGGCAGGAGGGTTGGACCTGATGATCTCTTGAAGTCCCTTCCAACCTCTGATATACTGTGAGACTGGAAACCTGATTTTAAAACTTGGAGAGCAAACAACTGCAAAGCATTTACACCCGTGTCAGAGTGCTAGTGTGCCCATTTCCTGCACCAGCAAAAGAAAGTGCACCTTCCTTCTTGCACAGTGGTTTGGATTGCTGATTTTGAGGTCCAAGCATCCCACCAGAAAATTATTATAAAATATAAAACATGTAATATAAAATCATAAAATAATGTAAAATATAAAATATATTTAAAATAAAAGATAAAATATGGAATATAAAATATATAATGTAAAATATAAAAGATGAAATAAAAATAAAAAAAAAATACAAAAATAAAAGATAAAAAAAAAATAAAAAAATAAAAAAAATAAAAAAAAATAAAAAATAAAAAATAAAAATACAAAAAATAAATAAAATACAAAATACAAAATAATAAAAAACAAAAATAAAAATAAAAAATAAAAAAAAAATAAAAAAATACAAAAAAAAATACAAAATAAAAATAAAAAATACAAAAATAAAAAAAAAAATACAAAAAAACAAAATCAAAATAAAAATACAAAATATAAAAATATAAAATACAAAATACAAAATATAAGATACAAAATATAAAATACAAAATATAAAATACAAAAAATAAAATACAAAATATAAAATACAAAATAAGTTTGGTTCAGAATGTGAACTCATGAAATTACCTGTCAAAAAACCCACACAAAAGACAGTGTTTAGCATTTAGTAGTTAGAATAATGCTTTCTGCTGATCTACAACCTGCGGTGACAGGATGAGGGACAATGGCTTCAAACTAGAGAAGGGCAGATTTAGATTGGGTGTGAGGAAGAACTTCATCACTATGAGGGTGGTGGAGCACTGGAACAGGTTGCCCAAGGAGGTGGTTAAGGCTCCTTCCTTGTAGCTATTCAAGGTGAGGCTTGATGAGACCCTGGGCAGCCTGATCTAGTTGGGGATGTCCCTGCTGACTGTGGGGAGGTCAGACTGGATGACCTTTGGAGGTCCCTTCTGTCCTGGACCATTCTATGATTCTATGATCCAAGGTGATTGGAGCTGTGCACCCTCTTATTCCTGTCTTCAGAAAGGGGTGTTACATGTACTTTAGAAATTGCTAAACAGGGACACAGAGCTTTATGGAGGCTTGGATCTACGTTATGTCACTGCTGAGGTGACTGATGGTTGGAAAAGCACCTAGTCAGTCTTCTGCTGTTCAGTAGTCAGCACCATGCACATATTTTTTTCACAGTACCACAGAACATTAAAGGTTGGAATGGACCTCCAGAGATCATTGAGTCCAACCCCCCCGCCACAGCAGGATCACCTCGGGTAGTTCACACAGGAATGCATCCAGACAGGTTTTGAATGTGTCCAGAGAAGGAGACTCCACAACCTCTCCAGGCAGCCTGTTCCAGTGCTTCATCACCCTCACTGTAAAGAAGTTTCAGCCATATATTTCTAGATTATTGCTTAATTACTTAAAAAGAACTCATAATATACTTTCTCATCTGAAAAGGCCAGTGTAAAAAACTCTGCTTTCAACAAACTCTGATGTGGGGAACATGAAAAAAAAACCGAACAAACCAACACTTAAACATCAGCTGGAAAATGAAGGGAGAGAAAAATCCCTCCTTTAGGTACTGGCATGCTGACTGTCATATGAGAACTATGTGTCATAGTAAACATTTTAGTGGTGTTTTCTGGCATCCAGGTGTACACCTACAATAATGCTTCCCTACAGCAAGAGCTCCTTACATTGGGAGGCAGGAACTGCCAGTGTCTCCTGGTCACAACTCCCTGCTGGAAGTTAGCTTCAAAGATCAGTGGAAGTCAAGTCTTTCTCCTCCACAGCCACTCTGGTATGGCCCTGGACACTGTTTTCTTAAGAAGACCTTTAAACTACGATGAAGCAACTGGGAATAAGGTGGAGGACATCACTGAGATGCCCCACTTGGGCATCCTCATATGCCATAAAATGAAGAAAAGGAAAAGAGATATGCTTTCAAGGAGAGTAAAGCTATCAGTGTGCCTGGATCTTGTCACAAATTGCAAGCAGGAGAGGAGCAGAAGCAGCCAGGGAGAGCAGAGCTGGCAGTGTTAAACATCCAGGGAGCAAGGATGCAAGCTCTCAGTGAGCAGACTGAGGAGAAAGAAAAATCAAGTGTCAGGAAAGAATGGCCTGGGGAAGCAGGGAAACAAAACAACTGGGATGGGGGAGCTCCCATAAAGAGCAAAGCCAGACACTAATTCCACATTTGGGAAGAAAGACTAAGACACATATTGCATTAAAGAGAGCTAACAACACAGACTGCCTTCCTTAATGTTATTCTTCCATGCAAGTTGTTTCCATAGTGATGTCTCTTGATTGCAAGCAAGAGAAGAGATGGCCACAAGGCAATCTCCGCTAGGATGCTGTTCACACCACGAAAAAGCAGAAGACCTCAAATCACTTTGAGCAAAACCCCTGCACTACAGTTGGTTAGCCCCTGAAGCATGGCTGGGGAGGGAAAGGTCGAGCAGTTTTGACCTACCCCTGGACAGAGTGAGGAGACTTTCCTTCTCCAGCCTAGAAAGCCTACAAAAGCAAAACCTCTGCCCCCAACGGGGCTTGCTGCACCTCAGCCCTTAGAGCAACTGTTCAGAAAATGTGCCTCAGCCCTCCAGACCATCGTGAACTCAGCCAGGGGTGACACTGGTAAGCAGGGAGAGCTGACAAAATTTCACCTAAAGATCAAAGTGAAAGGATTCCTTCTTATACTTTCTTGCACTTCACTCAACACTGATTAGGGCATTAAAGAGCTTTCTTGACCCCTGGCAGTTAAATGAAAAGCTTGCTTGTAGTTGCACCGAAAGAAGGGACAGATTTCCCAACAGCTGTCTAATATCTCTGTCAACATGGAAATGAAATAGATTTAAGGACCTCAGAAAAGCATCTGAACATTTAGTGCCCAGTAATAATGATTTCCAATTTCCACTCTCAGAAACTGGAATTACTCTCAGTCTGTTCTACCAGCTTTCTAAATAAACATCTGGTACAATTTTATTTTTAGAACAACAATACTCTAAAAGCAGCCTACTGGCTGAACATCTCTTTATTTACCCAGCCACAGAGGCACAGTGTTTGAAAAATGCTGATGTGAACATGTGTGTCATGTTCATGCCCAAAGGGGGAGGGTGGGGGGGGGGGGAAGGGGAAGAAAAAAGCAACAATAAATAACCAAATAACAGAATAAATGAGAGTCGATTTCACTGGGATTTGTGAGACACACCAGAACCTTTCAGATCCATGTACAGCAGTGCTCAGATCAATGAACAAAGTGAAAAACATCACAGTGTTTCCATCCTCCAGCTGCACACAGCTCTCCTTGTTCTTAGATCAAGTCACTCTGATAAAGAAAGATCAAGCAAACGTAGCCTGAGGACCTGGGAACAGATGTCTGCTCCTTTCCTTGGTCCAGCCCAACCTGCTACAGTTCATATCTTAAAACCAACAACAAGATTAAGCAATTATTCCCTATATGTTTGTTATTGTTGTTCAATAAAGCAGGGCCTAAAATAAAAGCTTTTTCTCCTGCCACCCAAGGTTGAGTACTGCAGAAAAAAATTCATTGAAACTGATTAGGTTAGAGAGATAGGTCTGCATAAATAATCCCTGAAAGCCAACAAAGTTGAAATAATAATAGCAGAGAAAATTACCTTTCAGATAGAAAAGCTACATTCCTATGCTCTCATTTCATAAAGGCTAATGAAGTATACAATTCTTGGGACAAAGCAGGTAGCCTATAGATTCACAGTGGTAGCTGTCACAAAAAGCAGGTCTACCCTGAGAGCAATTTGCCCTGAGAGGATTTAAATTCTTGATTATTTTTATTATCATTATTAATAGTATTATTATTGTGGAACCATGTGAAGATTTATACAACTTCACTCAGTTGTTTTGCTCTGCACATCAGCAAGGGAGCCTAGATGTACAGATAATTACCTAGAATACTTGAATCAATCCAATATTCCTTTTGATACCATTGAAAGGTGTATTTCTTTTCCTGAGTTTTTCAATTTTTTTGGCTCCTATCTGTCATCAGTCACTTTCTTCAAAACTGGCACACTGTACAGAGTAGGTTTCTTCTTCAATTAATATTGCTGTAGTCATCGAAGATCATTACTTCTCTGTGCAGTCAACAACAATTTGAATGTAGAAGTCTTCTTGACAGGAGAGAAAGTGTCTTGGTTCAGTATTTCGTCCCTTCAGGGTCTCTCTTCTTGGTCTTGAAATAATATTTATAGCCCCATTTATCTTGACAGTACCATTCCCACTTCACAAGAAGGTGCCAGTTAAGAGTAAATCATTACTACCACGTTTTATGCAGGAGTCTACATCTAATAGCAAATACTCCTCTTGGGCCAAGTTGATGAGAGCAGTGTCATGTCTGCTGAGCATTTTTGCTTTCTCTGTCCAGCTCGTTCAACATAGCCTGTTGGGCTCCTTTTCTATCCTTACTTTGATTTTTCTGTTACTATGCCAGAAATGCATGTGTTTCAGGTAATGCAACCTGTTTTCCCTTCTTGACTCTCTTCTTGTTACCTTCAGTGAAATGCATTTTGTATGGCTTCTTTTTCTCATCATCAGAAACCATAAAACATTTTTTGTGGCAAGGGGAGAAGAGAAGTCTGAGAGGGGATTTTGTAAATGTTTGTAAATATCTGAGGGCTGAGTGTCAAGAGGGAGGGGACAGGCTCTGCTCACTTGCACCCTGTGATAGGACAAGGGGAAATGGATATGAACTACGGCACAGGAGGTTCCACCTCAACATGAGGAGGAACTTCTTCACTGTGAGGGTCACAGAGCTCTGGAACAGGCTGCCCAGAGAGGTTGTGGAGTCTCCTTCTCTGGAGACTTTCAAGACCCATCTGGATGTGTTCCTGTGTGACCTGCATTAGATTCTATGGTCCTGCTCTGGCAGGGGGGTTGGACTTGATTATCTCTGGAGGTCCCTTCGAACCCCTAACATCCTGTGATCCTGTGAAGTGAAGAAAATCTGATGATTTTGTATTCAGGACTGAAGTAAGTTAAATAGCATTGTATTGATCCAATGTGAAAACAAGAAAAACATGCAAAACCTTCCCCCAAATCTTACATCTCACAGTTAGAAAGCAGCTTTCCTACCAACCATTAGGCTGCAGTTGAAGGTATAGTGCATCACTTTTAACTCTAGACAAAGTCTTTTTTGTACTTTCAGATGAGGAAATGTATGACTCCCTATCTACAGGTAGCATAAGAATTTCTATATTTGCATGCAGAACATAATTTGGGCAGTGTGCATCTGATAAATGTGCAGGACTTGTGCTGCATAGCAGTCCTGGACTTGCAGTTTTCATTTTGAGGAGTGCTTCTGCTTTATATTTATCCTGAAGTTACAGAGCACATGTATAAAGGCAAACTTTTAGGGACTCTGCAAATTGCCTAACAGTAGCCTGAAGGCATGAAAATGGAGAAGTATTCCCAGAACCCTTGTAACTTGGAAAGTTACAGCTAACATAGAAAATGTGAATAGCTGTAAATATTTTTTCACATGTGATTCCCCATCGTCGCCATCCCCAGCCAGACTACAAAGAGTGGCTCTTCGGTTTGGTGAAATCTCTGATCTTGGTTTCTCAGTGTTGATGGAAAATGTTGCCTAATGCAACAAAGAGATAAAGTTGGCTTGAGATAGATCTTGAAGTTAATGAAGTCTTTTAACTGCTGTCGTACATAGTACAGAATCACAGAAACATTCTGTTTGAAAAAGACGCTCAGGATCACCAAGTCCAACCCAGAACCCTACTCTACAAGGTTCACCCCTAAACCATAACCTCAAGCTACACATCCAAACCACCTTTAAACACATCCAGGGTTGGTGACTCAACCACCAACCCTGCTTCCTGGGCAGCACATTCCAATCCCTGACCATTCTTGCTGGGAAAAATTTTTTCCTAATACCCAGTCTAAACCTATCCAGTCGTGGCTTGAGGCCATTCCCTCTTGTTCTATCACTAATTACCTGGGAGAAGAGGCTAGCACCAGCCTCTCTACAATGTACTTTGAGGTAGCTGTCTTCAGCTGTAGACTGTCTCAAGTTTGTTGCAATCATCATGTTTTTCTTAAAGTCTTATAGTCCTCTGCAGCTTGTAGCTTCTCCTCACCCCCAAGATTTCAGTCCTTGTGGTGTCAAAAGAAGTTGCATAAGTGTCAAAGGAAGTTGCAAAAATGTCAAAAAGGCATTCAAAAATCAAAAGGCAGATAACAAAAAGCTGCAAATGTGTATGTATGTAAACTATTAAGGACTATTAAGGAAGCTCACTATTATTAAAACTGCATCTTATGAGTTTAGAAACCTCAGTCATCAATTCAGGAATGCCTGGACTGGGCAGTGCTGGGAGCTTTCTTACAGGGAGTCCCAAAGTGCTGCACACCACCAGGCTTCCTGTATCCTGGAGGTTTACAATCTGCAAGAGCATCCTGTTCCTGATAGATGCCCAATATTGATAATCTGAAATCACTTTTTAGCCACAAAGGAGAAATTAATAACCCATCACTCACCATTTTCTATGGTAATTTAGGAGTTGCCCTAAACTGAGCGTTGCAAATTTTCCATGCACCGATTTACTGCCACTTTTTAGTACACTTAGCTGAGGAGTCCAGAAATCAAAGTGACGCAGCAACTTCAAACACAAATACCTAGAGCTGTGCTGTTCTGAATGAAAATGGACACGGGAATGAACATTAACATTTTTCTCCACAGGCTCCTTCGCATGGGCATGTTTGATGTTTTCTTCTACTGAGGCTTAAGCTGGAATTAAGTAATGAATAAACATGTCTCACTGAAACAACTTTGACATTTCAACTGAGTTTGCACATTAATTACAATAAGGTTGTCCTAGCTCCCCCAAAAAGGAGCAGAAATTTGAGAGAAGCCAGTGGCTGAAGCACAGTATAAAAAAACTGTATGAACACTTTGTTAAATGCACAGATTTAACCCTGCTGTTTTGCTCCTAATCATTATTAATTGCCTCCAGTGGTGGACATTAATTTCCCTATTGCAGCAACATGCATCTTGAGTTTGGGCATATCCTAATATATCAAGTGGGACAGGTGATATAATTCAGCTGATCACAGCTGGAAAGAAGACAGCCACCCACATGCAAGCAGTCTGTCAGCCTTAGTTACACTGCAGACACCACCACAGCCTCCATAACAACATTGTACATTTATCTCTGGGGATAACTTTACAAGAAGTACAGCCGATCAGTTCATCCTATTTAATCTGCTGTTGTCTTAGCAGGAATAAGAATGCTTTAGCCTGGGCTTTAGCTTTTGCAGCAAGCATAGCTGGGTTCTTCCACAGAAAAGCCTGGCTTTCTCCTGGTCATTAGAAATGGGAAGGAGAGGGGATGGTAAAATCATAGAATCATAGAGTTATCAGGGTTGGAAGTGACCTCAAGGTTCATCTAGCTCCAACTGCCCTGCCATGGGCAGGGATACCTCACTCTACATCAGAGCCTCATCCAGCCTGGACATAAAAAACCTCCAGGAATGAGGCTTCTACCACCTTCCTGGGCAACCTGTTCCATTGTCTCACCACCCTCATGGGGAAGAATTTCTTCCTAACATCCAATCTGAATCTACCCATTTCTAGTTCCATCCACCCTAGTCCTATCATTACCTGACACCCTAAAATGTCCCTCCCCAGCTTTCTTGTAGGCCCCCTTCAGATACTGGAAGGCCACAATAAGGTCTTCTCAGAGTCTTCTCTTTTCCAGACTGAATAGCTCCAACTCTCTCACCCTGTCTTCACAGGAGAGGTGCTCCAGCCCTCTGTCCTAAAACAGGGCATGCCCTAGTAGCCAAAAGTCCAATGCAACCATCTGAACCATGAGAGGCTTGTAAACACACCCTTGAAGTACCCAGTTCAGCTTGGAACCTGCTTATCAAGCATTTTATTTGTAGGTCCACAGAATGATCAGAGCTGGAGAAGCTCTCCCAGTAAATTAACAATGTCTTCCATTTGGGCAAGGGTGGGAAAAGTGGACATGGCTTCACCTTGGAAGAGGGATGGTGGGGAGAACCCTCTGTCTGGAGTCAAAAGATGCAGATGCCAATATGTCTTTTCAGCCTGCAGTTCTGGTGGGAGCAGAACTCTTCTTTGGGGCAGAAGTTTCTACTCTGGACTCTGGAGGCACATATGCTTCATAAGAAGTTTCTGGATTTGATGAAGGCACATATCCAGGTGAAGAATGCTTCCTTGGAAAAAAAAAAAAAAAAAAAGCCTTGCCCAAGTGTCCTGATTATGTAGGTAATTAAATATGCAAATTACTGCTAGCTCAGAGTTCCTTTCCCGGCATGTCCCATAACTCCACCTCAGCAGCCGTTACGTTGTATGTGCTGAATTTAAGCCAGAAGATAAAGGAAGTTTGAGGAAATAAAAACCTGCATAAAAGGATTTTGAGATTTGGCCCAGAGGAAAGATGAAGGTTGAAACCAAGCAGGACCAGGTTCCACAGTTGCCTTTCTTAACTGCAATTAACTGTGATTTTTCAGTGTTGCGATTCCCTTTATTTGTAGCAAACAGCAAAGAATTAGCCATGGAGCTGTTGAGCACTTTGTTTGGTAAGTATGCACAAATTTGGCTGTCCTACCCATTGCCTAAATGTGCAAAAACCCCCACATTTGTTCAGAAGAGAAAGAGGAATTTGAGGATGGTGAAAATTTTTGGAACAAGATCTTCCATTTTGAAATTTTCAGTGAGTTGTGAAAGAACCATTCCAGAAGGATTTTTCTTTTTAATACAAAATGAAGAATGTGGTTTTTTGGAACCTGCCTCTCATGCAAGAGTTTAAAAAAGCATCTCAGCTCTTTAACAGAAAGAGTCCTGTTGTAATAGCCTGGCATGAGCTCCATGGGTTTCCTTTCTGGTTCTTAGCTCTTGTGCCTTGCAAATTATTCTAACCATAGAGGTGTTACCCTGCAAATCCTTGCTGCAGTTTGCATATATGCCTTGTCATTCAAGGATGGCACCACAAAAGTGTAGTTTTTTAATGAATCAGAACACTGAGGTGAATCCAGTCCTTAGCATCTTAGCAGGAAACAACACTTTGCACCCAGCCTGAAAGCATTATGTGGTGTGCTTTTAAATGCTCAGTGATGAAGCTTGATGCATTTAATATGGCTTGAGAATCGTTCAGTACTAGAGATAGAGGAAAAATATGTTTATGTACCTTTGAAAGGGGCTAATTCTTCACCATGCCAGTGGATTATTGCATAGCAGATCTCCCAAACAATATCTTGATAATTAGATCTCAATTTCTTTAACGGTGACGTTCCGTCTTGACAGCATCTAAATTATGTTGTTTTCTTTTTTTTTTTTTTTTTTCAGTTGGGACAACACATTGTCAAAGCAAATCACACTGCAGTTCACTCTGCCTCCTGACTTTGCTCCCTGTTTTTCCCCACAGAAGAGGCCAGGCTGCAGCTCAGCAATGTGCCGGTGCTGATTAGCCTCCAGAGGCATGTGGGGCTGTAGTTACCTCTTTCTTCTTCCCCAGCTTTGTTGGAGGGAGTTGGCATTCCTTCTGCATTGCTTGGGTCTGGCTTCTTGTGTACTTGACCCTTCTCAGCCTTCCTTGGAAAAATCTGTCCACTTAGCTGCGGACAGCTTTATATTTCATCTGGACTGGCACCTGGTTTGGAGGTCTGGAACACAGTGTTTATGTTTGTCTCATCCTTTTTTACCACTTTAAGACATGCCTTTTCCCTACCCAGGAACCAAGTGAAGGCTTTAAGAGGGGAGAGATTTGCTACAAAATCCATGGAAGGAAAACAATTCTGGATATGTTGCAGTTGCTGTCATGAACTTACACAAGATTTTTTTTTGTGTGTGTGTGTGATCTAGGCAGCAGGGGGGGTTTGGATTAAGCTGCCAGTGCCACTTGGTCACAAACCTTCCTGCCAACCTGTGAATCAGATGCTCATGATCAAAATGGGTCAATTAAACTCTTGGGTTGCCTGTTTTGGATGGCTTGGCTGAACAGCCTTGTTTTAGCCAGAACTGTTATTTATGAGATATTGCAGGAAAATTCCAGTGTTATGATCACTGCTATTAACATTAGTTTAAAGGAACAAAGGCTTTGTACTAAAAAGGAGACAGCAAGGAAAAAGCCTTGCATAGTGGTATGTGAGCTGGGTGCCTTACAGCAGTATACATTTCCCTGTTAATTAAAATAGTAAAACTGTGAAAGTAGACATTGATGCAATATGTTGTTCCCATTCTGGAAATACATTCACTAAGAGTTAATAAATAATCTATGAATCCTAATCTTTTAAAGTCATTTCAGAGGGATGAAGTCATCTGCTATAATTGTAAATGCAGTACCTCTGCCTTCACTGCATTCAAATGTAAAGGTGAGAAACTGATTAGAGGTGCTGGGTTGCTAGAGATAGATGCCCCAATTTAAATGCCACACCATTTGTTTTTAGCAAATTGACTTGCTAGAATAATATTTCCTTCTACTGTAAGACTTAAGCCCTGGATCTCCACCTGCTTATCCCAGATGTAGCTGAGCAAAGGAATTAATTTTCTTCTCACTAAATCTGCAAGGATTGCCTCAGTCAATACAGACTGCCTAAACAGAGCAGATTTCCCAACTACACAGCACCAGTTACCTGGTGCCAGACTTGCAAGGGCATTGTGCTCTCCTTTTGACATCTGAGGCAAATGTTGCTGCAGGAGTGCAGCTGAAGCTGCTTTTGATAAGCATAGGGGTGTTTTTGTCCTTTGCTTTGTCTTTAATAGAAACTGAGTCATCTTGCCAGGAAAAATCACACTTTCCATACCCAAGTTCAGCCCAGTTTCACATCCTAAACTGAAAAGATGTGGCAGGTTGTAAAATCTGCCCAAGTAGTGCAGTGAGTAGTCATTGCTGAATTTGATTCCTCACCTTCAGACTGCTACCAGACTCAGGGTGAAACATTTAAACTGGCTTGCAGGTGATTATGTTGTACAATGGTTGCAATCAGGACTGCAGCAACGATGCTTTCAACTCTGATACCCATGCTTAACTATGCTTTTGATAAGCATAGGGGTGTTTTTCTCTTTTGCTTTGTCTTTGATAGAAACTGAGTCATCTTGCCTGGAAAAACCACACTTCCATACCCAAGTTCAGCCCAATTTCAGATCCTAAGACGAAAAGATGTAGCAAGTTGTAAAATCTGCCCAAGTAGTGCAGTGAGTAGTCATTGCTGAATTTGATTCCTCACCTTCAGACTGCTACCAGATTCAGGGTGGAACATTTAAACTGGCTTGCAGGTGATTATGTTGTACAATGGTTGCAATCAGGACTGCAGCAACAATGCTTTCAACTCTGATACCCACTCTTAAGCAGGTTTAATTCTCTTGTTGACAGTCATATTAGCTGGCATGATGCTTGTCAGTCAGTGCTGGCAAGGATAAGCCATGTCAATCTTCAGACTCACTCAGTTCCCATCAGTTGTTTACTAGTGACAAGATGTCACAGTTTGGAGCATGACTCCCCCTCACCTATAGTGAGTAGTGAGTTTTAATTGATGTTGCATTATCAAAGTGCAGGAGCCAGGTACTGCTGTGTTTCTTGATCTTCACAAGCCTAAAGGGAATGATTTCATTGAGGCAGAGAGCCCAAGGGCTTGCCAGCTAAAGTCCCACCTAAAGGAAAACTCAAGCATGCTTAAAAGTGCAGAAATAGAGCAAAGATCAAACTTTCCTCGTACCTCCTGGGGCATAAAAGAAATGCTACTCATGGGAGATCCAGCCCTGGCTAAACCTAGTGCTGTGGAAATGAAAGGCAGGCTGCACCACTTCTCTAGGTCATTCAATACTCCAGCATTTTACCTGAATATCAATGGCAGCATTGTCCATCGTATACATTATATGGAGACAGTCAAAAATGGTATATCAATGATAGCATCTTTAATAGCCATAAAAATAAAGTGAGGGAGACAAGGGGTGATAAACACAGAACAACCTCTATTGATCCATCTGCATCTGGTTTGTTGAATTTCTTATACAGTTCAAGGGAACAAAAATCTGTCAGTTCCTCCTCCTCCAAAATAAACTGCTTTTGCTTTCCATTACCAGGCAGCAGATGATCTCATGGGTTTTAGAGAAATGTGCAAGAGGGATCCACAAAAAAAAAAAAAAAAAAAAGAAAAGAAAAAAGAAGAAAAAAGATAGGATGAAGATTATTAATATAGCAATAAATTTCATCAGCCTTGCCTCTTGAAACTAGGACAACTGCACTCAGCAATAAAAATAATAGTCTGATGCTCTTCTGGAGCTATGTAGCCTCCCTATGTTACTCACTGCTAAAGTAGCTTTCACCATGGTGCTTAAGTCCATCTGCTAGGAAAATATCACTTGCAATGACTTAAGTGTGAATTAATCCTGGATCTCACATGTGGCAGCTTCACAGTAATCCTGCTGCATCTGAGGACTGTCATGTTCACCTGGCAAAAAGACAAAGAGGATCTCTAGGGCCCCTCTGTGGTTGCCTCATGGAGGTACTGCAGCTATCCCAGACAGCCTTCCATGGGCACAACTTGCTGTGCGTCTCTTTGCATCTAGTGAATGACCTACAGAAAACTGATACTCACATAACTGCCTTAGGGCTGTACTGTAGGCAGCAGGATGGGAGAAAGGCCTGGGAGTGGAGGAGACATGAAAGCTTTATTGTATTTATACAAATGCTGGCAGATTGTGACAGAGCTACTGTTGTCCCTGGGTGTCATTTCACCCTGAGGCACCGTACTCCTTCACCTCCCCAGCTGTCCTCCTCCTTGGCTGCCAGGAGCTTCCATGCTTTCAGTGGATGCCCTCTACAGGTGTTGCTCAGCTGGGATATGCTGGCACATTCCATGAGACCAGAACCTCTTCCTACATTCAGAGTTGCACAGAGAAGGGAAAAATAAAAGTACAAATAAAACTATTATTGCCTTCTGATTTGTCATCATGTTCCCTTTTCCACAAAGAAAGCCTTCCTCTCTTTTTTTCCAGGAATCAGGTAAATCCAGTGCCCCCAAAAATGGAGGAAATCTTTTGCACTTTGTTGTGTGGATGCATTGGAGAGGAAGAGGCCACAGCTAGATAAAAGAGACTGCACCACTATGGAGTTGTGTTGTTATTGGGACATCCCTTCATGACTACAAAGGCCAGATCAGTGACTAAAGCTAAGGCTGAGCTTACAGCCTACAGGATATCCTGGGTTTGGTAGATTACAGAATCACAGAATCAGACAGGTTAGAAGAGACCTCCAAGATCGTCAAGTCCAACCAATCACCCAACCCTATCTAATCAAGTAGACCATGGCACTAAGTGCCTTATCCAATCTCTTCTTAAACACCTCCAGGGATATTGACCCCACCCCTGGGCAGCCCATTCCAATGGGCAATAACTCTGTGAAGAACTTTTTTCTAAGATCAAGCCTAAACTTCCCCTTGCACAGCTTGAGACTGTGTCCTCTTGTTCTGTTGCTGGATGCCTGGGAGTAGAGACCAATCCCCACTGGCTGCAACCTCCCTTCAGGTAGCTGTAGACAGCCATAAGGTCTCCCCTGAGTCTCCTCGAGGCTAAACAAGCCCAGCTCCCTCAGCCTCTTCTCAAAGGGCTTGTGCTCTAGATTCCTCACCAGCTTTGCTGCCCTTCTCTGGACACGTATTAGTCTGTTCAGAGGTGAGTATATAGGAGATTTTTGGAATATGTTTGTACACGTGCTTGGGGGGCTCCATGTACTGTCCAAACTGTAAAATAGTTTTCCCTTTAGGATGATAGGTGCTCAAGGCTACATTCCCACAGCATGTGGGAGGTCTTTCACAGGACTGCTCTTTCCCTCCACGAAGAGGATGCCTGAGCATTAAGTGCACGTTGTTTAACTTCCAGCCGTGACACATGCTTACATATTTTGGAGGGGAACAGCAACATTTCTGCTAAAGACAGCACTAAACAATGGCTCAGAAATACTCCCAATTTTCAATTAATTCAAACTGTCAGATATCTTTACTTCTGCTGGGGTTTGAGTGTGCTGTTGTTCTGATAGGTCACATTGCATTAGGTTTTCACATGATATTTGCACATCTCATTTTCTGGCTTTCTGCAATATGAACAAACACTTTTTTTTTTTTTTTTTGCTTACCAGATTCACATTTCCTGCCCCTGAGTCAGAAGAGAATTAGACCCCTATAATGGACAGCAAAATGCAAAAAGCATCTAGAAAGATGCAGTTTCCACAGTTTACCAGCTCCTTCAATTCCAGTTGCTTCACTTTGCTTCCTAAAGAGGTGTTACTGAAGCCATTACTAGTTTAAACTCTTTTCCAAGTGAGTGTGAGATGAGCAGCGGAAGGAGCAGCAGCCAAAAATGCCTGTGTACCACTGAGAATTTTTTATTAGACCATTTTCTGCCTTGAAGCTGCTGGTGGTGTGTGCAAGGATGAGAAGCAGGTGCAAATCATGCCATTTCATTTGGAAGGTATCACTTCATAATGTACAATGCTGGTGTGCTGAAACACAAAGCAGGGTTACTTTCTAACAAAGGCATCACAGCATCCAAACAGCCTGTTGTCCCAGACCTCAGTAGACTCCTAAACCAGGCCATAGGCCATGGGCTTGATTGAGGGAGAGTTCATTATCCCAGATCAGGACCATGCCAACACTCTCACCACGCAGATAACCGCTTTCCAGCACCTGGAAATGGATCAAACTACTGCTACGGAAAGAGAGGACACATCATCAAGTACAACTCCCATTGCTCTGAGCCTCCTCATCTCCCCCATGTATTTTAGATGCTGCTGTACAATGAATTTTAATACAGCTCCCAGCTCAGCTTCAAGGGAGGAGGCAGAAGAGTGTTGAGCAATATTGTTATAAACAAGCCTTTAACTCAATATTGTTGTTTGACAGATTTGAGTTCTTTATCCTGCTTGTTTATCACATATGCAGACACACACAGTCACACACACATACACACACTTAAATAACCTCTGCAGTTTAAAGCTCTGCTGCACCCTTTGTCCTTGTATCCTTTCCTCTGGTGTTTATGACCCATTTTCAAAGGCATGTGCTGGTATCTGATGATCTGTGTCTTTTCAACTCTGCATGCAGACATGCAATCTCACTGTCTGGTTAATGCTTCCAACAGACAGCCTTCCAACAGACTCACTTTCCTCTTCCCTCCTTTGCCCCCTTCCCATGGATGGAAATGACTGATGAAGCCCATTACTTATCTATCAGATAACAGATCTGCTTTGACACAGATTCATTCTAAAACTCTCTCTTAGCAAAATTTGTTCTGGACGTCGAGGAAGCATCAGGCTAAAACATTGCTTTTGCCGGGGGGTTAATTTAGCATTTAAATTCTTTTTCCCTGTTGGCTTCTTTTGTGGAAAGTTGGTCCCCTAGGTACAGCAGAATTTTTTTCCCTTTTTTTTTTTTTTTTTTTTTTGGTGTTGAAGGAACAAGGCAGTGTTACAGAATAGAAATTCTCCCTAAAATGCTGACAGCATCATGGCTTGTAAACATGATTAAGATCTATACAGCAAAAGCTTGACGTCCAAACTGGGAAAAGATGGTGCTGCAAAAAGGGATTTAGTTGATTTTTGTTAGTTCTAGAGCATTACCAGTGCTTAGGAGAGAGAAACATTTGTGCTTTTCAGCTTTGGCCACATTTCAAAGCACCATGCCCTACTACACCAAGTACAGAACAATCCAAGCCCTGAAAAAAAAGCAAATTAACTGTAAGAGGCTTGATTAATCTCTGTGTTCAGGGCCACACTTCTGCCCTGCCCGAACAGTGCCTGGGATACATTTGCACATTTTTTTCTAGTATCAACCCTTTGCAAGCCCAGAGAAACTCAGATTTGCTGGTTGGTTTATGATGCATTTTTGATGAATGGAAAGATGCTCCCAGAAGAAATTCCAGGACTCCAAATCCAGACCAACATTTCTAAGACAAGGAATTTCCAGACCCTGCAAGCTACGTCATCTGGAGTTCCAGCAGTCGTTGCATGGTCTGCTTATCAAAAAGTTTTGCACAATCCAGTGCATTAATAACTCCCTCTCCACCACATCAGAACACACAGGAGAACAGCTCTGAGGGGACAGTGGGACCCCAACATTCTCCCTCTCCTGCTCCCCTCACATCTTCAAAGCAGTTCCACTGCTCTAGGTGCATCAGTGTCCATGTGGGAATAGTCTGTCTGGGTGATGGGTGCATGTATGCTGCTTCCAGCAGGGAGGTGTGCCTGAAGCTCCGTTGGGCATCTTGTTCTTCCAGAGCATCACAGGGGCATTTGTTTCACACTCCTTTTTTCCTGCAGACTTATGTGCTTTCTCCCTGGGAGCTGTGAGGAAGAGATTGGCAGTGGCTCTTTGGTATACATCCTTGTGAGGGATTTATAGGCTACTACAGTTTCCAATTTGGCAGAGCTCCCAGAAATATCTCTTGCAGAAATACATATTCCTGAAATGACCTAAAAACAACCCAGTGGCAACCCAAAGTGTGTGTAATGTTGGAAGATAAATATACAGGAGGTATAAAACACACTGCCTGTGTCTGTGTTGCAAGGAACACTTTTATGGTGGTGTTATTCCAGATCCAGGCTTTATGCTGTGCCTTACCTCACATCAGGAAAATTGCTGCTGCCTGGGCTGGATGGAGAGGCAGCCATGCCTTTGGAGAATAGTTTACTTGTGTGTATTAAACAAGATCCTTATGAGATATAAGGTCTCCTGGGAAAACAAAGGATGAGCTGAGGAAGGCAGTGTGGTTTGCCCCAAATCAGCAGGACCTCTTCCAACGCCTAAAGCAGAGGCTGAGCATGTTGGCAGCACAGTGTAGAGCAGGAGCCAGGGGTTCCTGTTCTCTGTCCAAGGACCACTGCTCTTCACAAATATTATAAAGCACTCAAGGTGAAAAGAAACCCATCTCCTCTCATATGCCATTAGTTTTAATATTACCTGCTATACAGAAATAGAGTTAAATTATCTTCAGCAGGTTTATCTCCATTTTTAACAGCAGTGTCTGAGAGTCAGCAGAGTCCTTCACAAATCCCATATCCCAAATGAATATATGAATATATTGAGAAATTAGCATGAAATGGACAATATGGAAATCTTATTTCACATCTCCAGACAAAGACAAATGAAAATCAAGAATCTCTGCAGCATCCTGAAAAGAAAGAAAGAAAAAAAAACTCTTATTGAATAAATATGCACTTGAAAAGGCAACAGTGTTTTTTCAGTGGTCAAAGATTGATTCTCAGGACCAGAAGGCTGAACCAGTAAATAAAGTACCTGTTTCTCTCTGGCCTATCCTGAGAGCTCTTCACAGAAGAGCTGAGTAAATAATTTTCAGCAGATAATTTACCCACACAGAAGCTTTCTTTTCTTCTTTTTTTCTTTCTTTTTTTTTTTCCTCACCAAATGTCAGTACCTTGTTTGTAGCCTCCTCTAATTTATTTGTAATTCAAATGTGCTTGTCCAATTTATTATCTTTCTTCTTTCCTAACAGGTCAGATAGACTGTGAAGGGTCTGCTGCAAGTATTTCAATCTGCCTGTTTGAAAGAGGGCTGAGTTCATCATCAGTGGTATCACACAGACCTGGTCTGGGTTTTTTTTCTGCATCTGCAGGAATGCAAATCTTGTGACTGGGGAATAGCTTTGGGTTGATAATATAAATTTTACCCTGCTGGAGAGGTTTTCTTCAAAGCTTCAGCCCTGGCAAGGTGGTTGTACCACAGTCTCTGCTATCTGTGTTGCAGAGTTGAAATGAAATATTTTTATTGCACTCACTTGAAATAACAGCACCTGCATCCCCAGGCCAGGTTGCCAATGGCACAGTCAAAACCTCATTCACTTGCCTGTGTGCCTGGGCTCTAGAAAAACTTCCTGAGAAACTAAGACCCCCTGCTGTGTTAAGCAGTGTCCTTTACAAGTGTGCTAATTGCAGAGCACAGAATGAAGAGAAATGGTCACAGCAGTGGTGGATAAAGAATTTTTGTCCCTCATTAGGCAAGCTTAAGCTTGAGGCTCTGGTAGAGTTTTGTTATCTCAATCCAGCACTTCTGCTATACGGCAGTATTCAAGCATGCAGACTTCAATTGGGCTTTCCATGGGTGTTCATATAAGCCAGGTTCCATTGCCCTAGTGTCTGCAGAAAGCAAACAGAAATGAGCTGGGAAGTCTGGGCAAAGGAACTCTGTTTTGAAATCACCACCAACAATAGTCCACTTAACATAATCCCAGTTTCAGTCCATGGATGATTGGAAAAAAGCAAACCCAGAAACAAGTCCGCATCATCTAAGCAGATCTTAATGGGACATTCTCTCTTAAAGTGTGTTTGCTACTATTCACACTTCTGAGTACCTTTCTTCTTTTAACTTACATCTTTCATGGCCATATATAGTCAGCAAATATATTCATGCAAATTTGAGCAGAGGATGGGTTTCTACAGTAAGACTTCTCAGTTAAAGTGGGCTTTATCTAGAGAACTACATAATCTTTTTGAGAAATGACCACCTCAGTATTTCTGGAATTGTTTGGCTGTAAAACCCAATAAAAACCAAGCAAAACTTGGAAAGTTTGGTTATTGTTTTTGTGCTTCTTGTGTGCTAGTGCAGGTGTATGTGAGGAGTGAGGCATATGTGTATGATTTAGGTTTGGGTTTGAAAAGGTAGTGGTTTCATAGCAGTGCTCTTTTGAACCCTGTCCTATAGATTGACAAATAACCTTATGGAGGGTCAAACACACCCAAGTGTGGATAGGCAGAGGTGAAAGCTGCATGTGGCCAGTGCAGCTGTCAGTCAGCTCCAGTTTTGTCCAAAACCCCAAATGAAGGTTTCGTTTCTGCATTTGCTGCTCCTGGGGAAGCTGCTTCTAAAATCCACAGATATATTTTCCTCCTCCTCTGCTCTTCATTTGCACAGAGCTTTGCACTTCTCAGCCCTGATCTTAGATGAGATTAAAGCACCAAATTAACATAAAAGAGCTGTGCAGGGCAAAGCCTCAGCAGAAACTCCATCTCAGGCCACCTCCGAAGTACCTAGTGCAATGGTAGCATCCCTGCAGTTCTGTTAGACTCTGGGGCAGTGCAGCCTCAGTTGCATCACATGCATGAAATATTCACATGCCAGTGCACCAGACTCAGCAGGCCACAGGGTCACAGCTGTGTTTCTTGAGACTTCAGTAGTGAAACTCCTCTATGACCCATTTCTTCCCAAAGTAAAGCAGGAATGGCTGCCTCCAGTCAGCTGACTTGCAGCTGAGAGGTTATTAATGAGCATCCCTCCCCCTTGGCAGCACTGGCTGAAGGAGACCTCAGCTGGGAGGGAGAGCTGTGACACCAGGCTGAACTACCCTGAGTCATTCTTGATATGCCTGAAAAGACATAGGTGCTGTTTAGAAAAGTTCATAAGCCAACAATGCATCCAGCATATAAAAGGCAGAGGGGGAAAAAAAGCAATAAACCACAGCATGGACCTGTATTTAAAAATAAATTTAATTTATCCTAATTACACCTTTTCTGAACCACTAATAGAGCAAACCACGGTAAAAGCTGAAAAGGGACAGGAGGAAACCAAGGCCCTGTGGAGAATCCAGGAGTGATAGGCTGTGCAGGAGAAAAGGTACTAAAAAATGCATGAGAGTCATTTTGTTAATAAAAAAAAAAAAAAGAGATGCTGGCTTTCTTGGAAGAACCAAGGGCAATAAACAGAAAAGAGCAAAACTACAAAGAGCCTGTAACTGAGAGTAGAAATCTCTCAAAATCCTGACTGCATTGGAAAACCTGACTTTGTTGGAAAAGAGGAGGCAGCTTTCAGGGAGATGCAGATGAGCTGTGGGGATGTATTTGAAGAAGACCCCATGGTTTGTGCATGGCCAAGATCAGAGCACAGAAGGAAGCTGTAGCCACTAGCACAAGTGAAGATTTTTGTTCTGGAGGAGACAGGAAAAAAAAAAAAAAAAAACAGGTCTAGACAAGCTGTAGTAGGAAGGAGTGCCATGGCCAGCTTGTCTTCCTCACACTGTCTGCTCCCAAACTGCTGCAAAGGGGAATAATGACTGGAAGTCAGCATGGCAGCCACAGGCAATGAAGATGTACTGCTGAAGCATAGCCTGTCTGAGATGACTGTGACACTGGTTTTGTGTGACTGTCATACCTGAACTGGTGTCCAGGAGCTGGCGATTATTACAACAATGACATGGCGTTGGATGGAATTTCCTCAACAGCAAAGGCAAGCAGGAGGCACCAGCGATGAGTGTGCTCAATGTCAGCTCAAGTGAGCAATGGGGCTCCCTGGTGTAACACATGCCAGCCCTCACCCTGCTGCTTCTTTTCCTGGGTTTTAATTACAAACCCCACATTGCTAGCCACACACAAGGTGGCCAAATAGATGCAGGGGCTATGCCTGAAATCCAGTGAATGCAGAGAGTCATCCAACATAATTGGATCTGGTCAGTGTAAGATGAAGCCAAAGCACAAGCTGACAAGCAGAGGTCTGACCCTTATGTGTTGGTTACATCTTCCTCCCCTACAGGGGTGTGACTAGGAAAAAGAAAAAGTCTTTATAAAGACCCTGAAACTGACTAAAATTAGACTTGGAAGAAAAGGGGAGTTTGAGGGAAAAAAAACAACACTCCTTATTTTTTATTTCATCTGAATTCAAAAGAAGAAACAAATCTTCCACTTGCATTTCTTGCAGCCCAGAAAGCAAATCATATCCTGGGCTGCACCAAGAGAACAGTAGCCAGCAGCTAGAGGGAGGTGATTCTTCCCCTCTACTCCGCCCTGGTGAGACCCCACCTGGGGTACTGTGTCCAGTTCTGGAGCCCCTATTACAAGAAGGATCTGGACGTGCTGGTATGTGTCCAGAGAAGGGCCATGAGGATGATCAGAGGGCTGGAGCACCTCTCCTATGAAGACAGGCTGAGAGAGTTGGGGCTGTTCAGCCTGGAGAAGAGAAGGCTTTGAGGAGACCTTGTGACCTTCCATATCTGAAGGGGGCCTACAAGAAAGCTGGAGAGGGACTTTTTAGGGTGTCAGGGAGAGATAGGACTGGGAGGAATGGAACAAAACTAGAAATGGGTAGATTCAGATTGGATGTTAGGAAGAAATTCTTCCCCATGAGGGTGGTGAGACACTGGAACAGGTTGTCCAGGGAGGTGGTAGAAGCCTCATCCCTGGAGGTTTTTAAGGCCAGGCTGGATGTGGCTCTGAACAACCTGATGTAGTGTGAGGTGTCCCTGCCCATGGCAGAGGGGTTGGAGCTAGGTGATCCTTGAGGTCCCTTCCAACCCTAACAATTCTATGATTTTTTTGAATTGCAGAAAAGAAATTGCACACAAAATTGTTTTGTTTTTTTCAAAGATGTTGATAACTTGTGTGTTGATGAGTTTCATGTTTCATGTTACAATGGGTCTTTAAAATACTAATTTAGTTTTTTTTACCCTAAGAATGAATGAATTCTTTCAACATTTCATTCTGACATGCTCTATGGAGAGTATATGCTCAGCAAGTCTAAAAACTTTCAGGACAACCTGTCACAGCCTTTAGGAACAGACTAAATAAGTGTTAACCAAAGCATGAAATATGAAACACAACAACACAAGACAGAATGAAGTGAAACTCTGCTCTGATTTCAAGTCATGCATAAACTGATTTCCTTGCAATAAGCACAGTGCCTGGGTTTCTTTTTTCTTCCTTTTCCCATGTGTTTCTTTTGTGTTATCTTTTTGAGGAGGGGTAAGGGAGGGAAAGTGGCATCTCAAAATCACAGAATCACAGAAATATTCAGGTTGGAAAAGATCCTCAGGATCACCAATTCCAACTGATAACCCTGCTCTACAAGGTTCACTCCTAAATCATATCCCCAAGCACCACATCCAAACCACCTTTAAACACATCCAGGGTTGGTGACTCCACCACCTCCCTAGGCAGCACATTCCAATTCTTGACCACTCTTTCTGTGAAAAAAATTTTGACCTGCTCCAAATACAATTATTTCTCTTATTCTGAGATGGATGCCATCAACAGACAGTAAACAGAGAAAACTGTTCATAAAATTGGTAGCTTTTTAATCTGTACTTTCCACTGCTCTTCCTACCAATAATGTTGCCTAGGCAGAAGGTACTAATAGCCCTCCCTGGACAGCTTTGAGAAGGAAGGACCTAAAAGTGAAGTGATTGAGTTCAGGACTGGTTTCCTATAAATATTACTCAACTGTAAAAAAAACTTGGGAAAGTATAAAGCCTTACAGTGCCTTTTTGAAAAGGAGATGACCCTTTAGTGTCAGTACTGATGCCTTTCGTGTGCAAATTGTACATTGCACATTGTACCTATTTTCCAAATTTCCTACAAGAAGGATATTTTTGAGAAGTAAAATAGCCTTGGTGAGAAGTTAGTAAGTGAGATTCTCGGAGCTGTTGCTTTACTGGTTCCAGTGAAGATCACGCTTCAGAAGATGTTTCAGTCCCTGTTTGATCGTGCCTGCTAGCAGTCATGTTGCACTGATGTCTTGCTGGGGAAATGCTGGCCAAATGCACACAATGCTGTTTTTATAGCAAGGGCAGTTACTTCTGTCACCTGTGCATTGCTTTCAGGGTTTAAATCAGCCTTACTCAAGAGACCAGAGCAGCTCTCTCCCAAGGGCTTTTTCTCCACTCCTCCAAAAGAATCATTGTTGCCAACAACCAGGACTGGAGGCAGGGCTGAGTGGACCCTTGGCCAACTCCAAGATCGCAATTCATGGGGTCCTTTATTTTTAAGGTGCCCGTTAACATCACCCCAATGCTGTTGCCCAATGCTTTTCATCCTTCATTATGGGGCTGTGCTGTCCTTTGCTGGTGAACCAGCTGTCAGTGCATGAAGGGTATGGCTGAGATTTGTAAATTCAGTTCATGCTCGTGTGAATTCAAGCAGCTTCCAGTGCTGTGGAAAGCAGAGACACCTTCCACCCTCCTTTCTCATTAAAACATGCCAAAAATCCCATTGCTTTGTGGTGCTAGATCTCAGTGCAACATAGCTGAGGCTGAAAGAAAAAAATAGACTCACAGATGCACATTCTGCCTTGCAGCTTCAGCTGGGAGGAATGAGAGTCACAAGCTCTGGAAATGAATCTGCCTCTTGCTCAGCACCAGATAACTGACAAGTGTTCGTCCATCTGCCATAAGCACTCAAACTGTGAGTTCACTGATGTGGTATTACTGTGGTGTAATTGACTGAGGGGTTTTGGACCGTGCTCCATGCCTGTGTGCTGGCTCTCCCATAGCAGCATTCAGGGGGTGAGGGATGAGGGGTAGAGGTGCTCCCTGAGAGCAGGGTGATGGAGCTGGGCAGCAGTGTGGTGAATGCATGGCTGGAGCAGAGGCATTGCCCAGCTGTGTTAGAGCTTTCTGCCAGCAGCAGTGATGGACAAAGCTCTCCACAGCTGTCCCTCAAATCCCAGTGCCACAGAGAATCATAGAATTGTTAGGGCTGGAAGGGACCTCAAGGATCATTTAGTTCCAATCCCCCTGCTGTGGGCAGGGACACCTCACACTGCATCAGGTTCAGCGCCACATCCAGCCTGTCCTTAAAAACCTCCAGGGATGAGGCTTCTACCACCTCCCTGGACAATCTGTTCCAGTGTCTCACCACCCTAATGGGGAAGAATTTCTTCCTAACATCCAATCTGAATCTACCCATTTCTAGTTTTGTTCCATTCCCCCTAGTCCTATCATTACCTGACACCCTAAAAAGTCCCTCCCCAGCTTTCTTGTAGGCCCCCTTCAGATATGGAAGGCCACAAGGTCTCCTCAGAGCCTTCTCTTCTCCAGACTGAACAGCCCCAACTCTCTCAGCCTGTCCTCATAGGAGAGGTGCTCCAGCCCTCTGATCATCCTCATGGCCCTTCTCTGGACACATTCCAGCACGTCCAGATCCTTCTTGTAATAGAGACTTCAGAACTGGACATAGTACTCCAGGTGGGGTCTCACCAGGGCAGAGGGGGAGAATCACCTTCCTTGACCTGCTGGCTATGTTTCTGTTGATGCAGTCCAGGATGTGATTTGCTTTCTGGGCTGCAAGTGCACACTAGTGGCTCATGTTGAGCTTCTCATCCACCAACACCCCCAAATCCTTTTCTCCAGGGCTGCTCTCAAGCCAGTCCCTGCCCAGCCTATATTGGTGCTTGGGATTGCCCCAACCCAGATGCAGGACCTTGCACGTAGTCAAAACAGTTTCTGCTTCACAGCTTGTCTGTAGTCACTTGTATCAGTTATCAGCCCCAGCACCAAATTTCTGCCTTAGAATGTGGCCATCAATCCCTTTTGTCATCGCTTTCAACCCTGGTATCCTTAAATGGACATAAGACGTAGGTGATGGTAACCATTCCTTGTAGCAACACAGCAGCTTGGCAGTGTGACCCAGATGTGTCCCCTTCCTTGGCTCAGGTGGTCATGATACCTGCAGACAAAGTCACCTCTCTCCCTGAGGCTTCCTGAAAACTTGGCTCCTGGCAGAGGGTTCAAGCAGGGGAATGCTCATTGTCCATGCTGGCATAACTCAGCATCACCACCATTGTGTTAACCAGATTGGTGCAGCCTGGACAAAGCCCAGCTGAGGGTGCCAAAGCCAACTTGCTAGCTCAGGAGTAGCACAGTGACCAGGAGGAGGTGAAAACGTGTTGCATCCATTGTAGAAAGCGTAGGGAAGATTGCACAGAAGTTGTAGCCCATTAAAGGAAAACATGCTGAGATATTTTTATGATGCTCTTACTTATAAAAGAGCCAGTTAAAACAGCTTATTATGGCAATTACAGCAATGTAAAGAGAGACCTAGCAAAGATTACAGCAGTTTAGTACACCATCATCAAGGTTTAAGTGAAAGATATTTAGAACTCAAACAAGGCATCTCCCACATGCCTGGATAGGAGATAAAAAGAACAGAACCCTGCATGAGCCACTCTGTAACATCCCTAGATTGGCAGAAAAGCTGTTGGTAGCTGTTCGTTGCAAAACAGAATCACAGAATTAACCAAGTCGAAAAAGACCTTCAAGATCATCAAGTCCAACCTATCACCCAACACCATCTAATCAACTAAACCATGACACTAAGTTCCTCATCCAGTCTTGTTTTAAACACTTCCAGGGATGATGACTCCACCATCTCCCTGGGCAGCCCATTCCAATGGCCAATCTCTCTTTCTGTGAAGAATTTCTTCCTCACCTTGAGCCTAAACTTCCCCTGGCACAGGGGGAAGTGTGTCCTCTTGTTCTGTTGCTGGTTGCCTGGGAGAAGAAACCAGCCCCCACCTGGTTACAACCTCCCTTCAGGCAGTTGTAGACAGCAATAAGGTCTCCCCTGAGCCTCCTCCTCTCCAGGCTAAAGAACCCCAGATCCCTCAGCTGCTCCTCCAAACAGAATGTTGGCCTGCAAAGGGCTGGGCTGTGGAGCTGGCACTGTACATTGACCACTGCTCAATGGGCCACAGAGGAGCCAGGGTGGCAGTGGAGAAAGGGCCGAGACTGGCTGTGAGAGAGATAGGGCCCAGGTGGGTGACTTTATGATGGGGAGGGGATTTAAAGATCTCTCCATCACCACCTTCATCACTCTGTCTGGTGTGGGGAACATGAATTGAGAAAAAGGCTGTGAAGACCCATCTCTGCCACATGACCTGGTGCCTCTGATAGCTTCCAGCAACTGGAAGGAACTGGACCATATAATTTAATGGACTTTGTGGGATTCATCCTCCCTTCATTTATCCAATCCCTTTCTGATACAGAATTTATACTTTCGTCCCCTGGAGGTGGTGTCATCTCAGGCTGTGTACTCCTCTGCACCCAGATTTATGCCAACTGCCAGTTAAAAACTCTCCATTAACCCTTTACAATCCAAGAGTCAAATACTTGATCATGTTTTGATTTTGATAGAGCTCATCCTTCCCAGGTTGATTCCTACAAGAATTTCCCAAGTTCTTAAAAAAAAAAAAAAAAACAAAAACAATCCAAGTTTCTCTCTCAGCTCCTCACAGGTATCTGCATTTCTGCATATCCCCCTGTGGGAAACATCTCACAGAATATCATCATGGAGTCTGCAGCCTTTTCATTTACTAGTACCCACAGATCTTCCCTAGTGCTCTCAAAGTGATTATCTAGATACCATCATGTGAACAGTGGTGAAATCCCTGGAGTTATCAGAAACCTTGTTTGGCCACCCCGGGCTCAGGAGACAGCTTGTTCCCGGGGTACATGAACTGTCTGCAGTGTGTATAACTTGTATTCCACTTTTGCAAGGTCACAGGGATTTTGCAGGTGATGCACAGTGCAGTAATCTCAAACCATCTCCTCAGATGGATTTTTCCTGAATATTGCTTCACTAACAGCCATTTTTCTTTTCTATGACTTATTTATTTGAATTATTTCTTTATCCACAGCTTTCTGAGGAGCCAGGGCTAGAGAAGGCTGTGGCTGTCTCCTCTTGCACAGCTAAACTACTGCTGCAGCCACAGACTGAGGGGCACCCAGTTCAGCCTGTCTATGGGTTGATGCAAATTGTGTTTTGTCATGAAACAATAAGCAGATTTGGACTCACACAGCCTGATTCCAGTTCTTCTAAGAGTAAGCACAGCATCAAACAAAGCATTACTCGTTGTTGTCAGCCTACAGTGCTTTAAGGTATGTAAGAAGCCAGGACAGCCAACAGCATCCATTTCGCACCTTAGCAACTATCCAAATGCTGCTTGCCCATTTGCCTAATTCTCCTCCAGTTTCACTGAGTTTAAAGGTGGCACTGGGGAAGATTGTGAAAGGGCAGGAATGGCTTTGCCTTTTCTAATTCAATTTAGGGAATTTAGAAAGGGCACTTGGTGACATTCTGAGCAACCCTGACACAGGAGTGTCATGTGAGCGTGTAGTGATCTGAGTTCACATGTTCAACGTGGGCATCAATCAGCTGCACAGAGCTGCTCTCTCCAAGTCTCATTAAAAGTTGGAGAAAAGGTAGTTTGTGAATGCAAAAAAAAAAAAAAGAAGAACAGGACTTAGGGGTGCTGGTGGACGAGAAGCTCAGCATGAGCCCCTAGGGTGCACTTGCATCCCGGAAAGCCAAACATATCCTGGGCTGCATCAAGAGAACTGTAGCCAGCTGCTAGAGGGAGGTGATTCTCCCCCTCTACTCCACTCTGGTGAGACCCCACCTGGAGTACTGTGTCCAGTTCTGAGGCCCCTATTACAGGAAGGATCTGGATGTGCTGGAACATGTCCATGAGGATGGTCAGAGGGCTGGAGCACCTCTCCTATGGAGACAGACTGAGAGCTGGGGGCTGTTCAGTCTGGAGTCTCCCTTCTGGAGAAGTCTTGTGTCCTTCTAGTATCTGAAGGGGGCCTACAAGAAAGCTGGGGAGGGACTTTTTTGGGTGTCAGGGAGTGATAGGACTGGAGGGAATGGAGTAAAACTAGAAATGGGTAGATTCAGATTGGATGTTAGGAAGAAGTTCTTCACCATGAGAGTGGTGAGACACTGGAACAGGTTGTCCAGGGAGGTGGTAGAAGCCCCTTCCCTGGAGGTTTTTAAGGCCAGGCTGGATGTGGTTCTCAGCAACCTGATCTAGTGTGTGGTGTCCCTGCCCATGGCAGGGGCTTGGAACTAGATGATCCCTGAGGTCCTTTCACCCCTGATAATTCTATGATTCTGCGAAATGTCTAAGCCACATTTCAAGACTATCTGCTGATCATGTCCTTACTCCCACTTAGCAGAAGCTACAGCATGTTACTTTCAATGTGCTCCAAACCATCCTCTCACTGGCCTCTGGTGGCTTTCCTGCAGGAATCACAGAATGTTAGAGGTTGGCAGGGACCTCCAGAGATCATCAAGTCCATCCCCCTTGCCAAAAGCAGGATCACCTAGGGTAGTCCGCACAGAAATGCATCCAGGCAGGTTTTGAAAGAGGTAACATCACTGCATAGAAAACATGGACATCTTTGAGGTCTGGTACAACAGTAGATGAGTAGAGCCTTCCTTCCAGGTGACAGAAGTGTCTGCCCCTGGGGGAGCCTGCACAAAACCCTTGCAGCAGCCGGGCCCCCACAGGAACGCCAGCCCCTGGCGGCTAGCACCCAGTGCTGGCATGATTGGCATACGTGCTGCATGTGCCCACAGGTTTGGAGAGAGGTGCCCCTGGCTGAGGCCACTGACACTGGATCTGCACCATCACAGCTCTGTGGCCATCAGCTGCACACCTCTGCTGTGCCCGAGCCTGACCGACACCAGCGCAAGGCAGAGATGAAGCCAGCTCAGGTTTCCACGTCTGCAGCGTCGAGCAGATGCACTGACCCTCCGCAGCCAAGTCTGGTTCTGCAAGCAGCTCTCTCTTACAGAGGCAATTAAACCCTTCATGTGCAGCCTTGACATTAAAACGCAATTCAATTTAAAAGCAACGTTTAGCAATACAGTTTGGTGTGGGGTTTTTTTGGTGGGTTTTTTGTTGTTGTTGTTTTCTTTTCCTTTTTTTCCCCCCACCAGTTTATTTGGATGCCAGAGCTGAGCAGAGACCTCGGGGCTGGCTCATTCATGCCTGTTTCATTTTTCCATTCAATCAATTTTCTCTGAAGAGGAGACATAAGCCGTGAAGCCAATATAGTTTTATTGGATCCAATGCACTGCTACTAAAATAAATATATGTACACTCAGGCCACTACACTTTTATTAAAACAAATAGAATTTAATTCAAACCGGCACTCAATAGCTTCAGTTTGGGTTTTGGTGTGTTGTTTTGGTTTGGTTGTTGGGTTTGGTTGTTTGGTTTTTTTTTGGTTGGTTTGTTTTTTTTAAGAAATGAAATTAAATCCCACCAGTACTTTTGCTCAATATGTTTTCCAAATCAGATTCATTTGACCCAGGCAATATATATTTATCATAGGTAACACATTTTTATTAAAAAGAAATCTACAGCAACCAGGTGGTTTGGGGTTTTTTGGTTGGTTGGTTGGTTGGTTTGGTTTGGTTTGGTTTTTTTGAGTGTTAAGACACAAATCTCAACCCATTGTAAGATTAGATCAGGAGGACAGGTGGGAGAGGTTATTTTTTATGCTGGCAAAAGGCACTTCTAATAAGGAATTTTTTTTATACTACTACACTTGGTGCGAAGGATGTCTTCTCAGAAATTAGGTTTTTAGAAGTCAAGATCTTTCTAGAAAAAGCACATACTTTGTACAGACCAGGAAACAAATATTGTACTCAATACAAACAAATGCAATCATCAAAGGATGACAGTAAATTCAAACAGTATCACGGAAATTGGGGCTTGTACCTGAATCAAGATGCAGATGCAGGAGACAGTATTTGGAAGAACCAGCCTGTGCTACCAGAAACCTGGAAAATAAATAGAAAAAAAGCTCAGTAAAGAAATTAAACTGAGCAATCATTTACAACAGGGACAGTCATTTAATTACAATCATAGAATCATAGAATCACAGAATTGTTAGGGCTGTAAGGGACCTCAAGGATCATCTAGTTCCAACCCCCCCTGCCTTGGGCAGGTACACCTCACACTACAGCAGGTTGCTCAGAGCCACATCCAGCCTGGCCTTAAAAACCTCCAGGGATGAGGCTTCTACCACCTCCCTGGGCAACCTGTTCCAGTGTCTCACCACCCTCATGGTGAAGAACTTCTTCCTAACATCCATTCCTTACATTTCCACACTTGTGTTTGGAGGCGAGGGTTTTTTTTATGAAAGCCAAGGGGAAGTATATTTTCCTTTTTTTCACTAAGTGTTTCTGCAAGTCAAAAGTAGGTCTCCATGTTTGTCTCATTAAACCCATATTTTAACAAAGATCTTATTTTGCAATTCCAAAGCCTTTTTAGCTCTTTATTCATCGAGATCCATCCTTTGATCTGGAGAGGTTATCGTCTTCTCTAGTCGTCTTTCTCTCTTTCTGCTTCAGTTTCTTGGAGAGCAAGGCAGAATTTTAGGAATAGTGCATGTAAAACCATTTGCCTTCTTTCTTGCTGATGTTTTGCAAAACAGAGACTGGTCCTGCTCTGCAAGACAAGCTGTCTTCTCCCCTGCCAAGAAAAACACACTAGGGAGATTGTTGAGATGTGCCTGAGTGACAGTGGAACACACATTTCAGTCTGTTGGGAGAACCTGTGCACTTCATTCCCCTGGGTTCACCTGAATTTCTTTCCCCTGTTGACAGTAAAGTTTGGGAAGAGAAAAGAAAATTATTTCCTAATCTTGTATGAAAATTAGCTGTAGCCAACAGTATTGTCCTCCTCTGAGCTCACAGCTATAACAGAAATGAAGATGTCAGCCCTGCGACCACCGAGTGGCACCTTGGCTGCGTTCAGACCTGTCACAGTGGGAAGCAGGCACTTTCATGACCACTGAAGCGTGATTGTGATTGCAGCTTGATCATGCCCAAAGCTGGTGGAAGGTATTGGGTTTAGGAATGTCTTAGTGGGGTCAGTGTCAGCAGAGAGTGCCCAGGGAGGTTTAGTGAGAAAGGGTGTCCCCTATTCATTACCCCTGCATCCTAAAAGGCACTGTGTCAGGTTGACCTTCCCCCTGAATCAAGGGCTCACTCTGGAGTGTCAGTCAGGAAAGCATCATTAGATAGCAGTGGTGGGGGAGCACTATCCCCTCCATATGGGCTGAACAGCTGCCTTTGCAGACTTCCCAGCCGGAGGAGCGAAGGATTAAGTTCAAGACCCCTATCCAGACATCCTCCCCCACACTGTGCTGACTGGCAGTGCAGTGCAGGTGACAAAATGCTTCCACTATTTCAAATCCACTTTGTCAGGGACCAGCTACCGCTCCTTTGCCTCCTTCCCACTGACGACATTTCCAGTCAACAGCTCAGCAGCTGCGTCTGCCTGTCAGGCTTCTCCTCCTTGCCAGCCTGGTGCAGGGAGAGGGAAAAAAACCCAACCCTGCTCCGAACAATTTTAATTAATACTGACATTTATCAAGCTGCAGAGGAAGCAACTGCTGCTCGTTACTTGGGTTTGCGTGGAAATATTTGAAATAAATGGAAGTGTCATAAAGTCGTAGACCATCCCATCTTCATTACAGCTAACGCTTGGGAGAAACGAGTTGCGAGCAGCAAGAGGTACAGGCGCTCGGGGAGAGGCTGATGGACTGCCCAAGTGCTGAGGCTTTCTCTGAAAGGCAGGCTCTTTCCTAAATCATGCTGCCTTCCTCACTTGTAGACATGATTCTGCTTGGGATTTCTGGAGGTAAGCTGTGCACAGCGATCCAGAAAAAGTCATCAAGGTCCCTGCTGTGTCACACACCACTCCAGACTCTGTCACAGGATCACAGGGGGTTAGGGGTTGAAAGGGACCTCTGGAGATCATTGACTCCAACCCCCCTGCCAGAGTAGGACCATAGAATCTAATGCAAGTCGCACAGGAACACATCCAGATGGGTCACAGTATCCAGGTTGGAAAGGACCTCAAGAGATCACCGAGTGCAGCCCCCCTGCCCACAGGGTAGTCTGCACAGGAATGCATCCAGATGGGTCTTGAAAGTCTACAGAGAAGGAGACTCCACACCCTCTCTGGGGAGCCTGTTCCAGTGCCCTGTGACCCTCACAGTGAAGAAGTTCCTCCTCATGTCAAGGTGAAACCTCCTGTGCTGTAGCTTATATCCATTGCCCCTCGTCCTATCACAAGTTTGTCCCTCACACAGTTTGGACATGCTGTGCTTCAAATATTCTCTGATGCTTTCAAAGCCCATTTCTGAGTCCTCCCAAGAGCAGCTCATTGCCTCATGTCTGCCAAAGGACTGCAGGTCCATGACTTGGAGGCACATACACCTTCAACAGGTCTGGTACAGGCCCTCCATGGTAGAAAGGCCAAGTAACTACACTATGCCGCTGCAAAATGCTTTTTTTCATGCAAAGCACGTATAAGGTCTCTGCATCCTTACAAGCCACCTTAGTCATTCACTGATCATTCACAGACCTTTTAAATGTTGTTGTAGAAGTTGTAGTATTATCAGAGCTATCTATCAGGGCAGCCTTTGGGTGTCTCTACCTGTTTAATTGACAGTGTGAACTCCTCCGTAGCATTTATTTCCTAGCAAAAATGTAAACAATGGAAGACAGTAATTACTTATATCCTGACTCCTGGAGGTAGAAAAAAACACTGTTCTTTCTTCACAGACATGTTCCGATACCCCAGGTGTTCTTTATTTTCACTTAAAAGCCACAGCAACAACAACAACATGTATGATGGGAGAGTAGCACATGTTGTTTGCTTTGCAAGAATTGAAGTCTGACTTGAAATACTGCTAACTGGTCCATTACCCCCCAAAAAACCCTCAAAACCAGTATCCAGTGTACCTCTACTCAAGGGATTTGTAAGGCAGGAAAACCTGATCTGTAATGTCTCTGGGAACGTTAAGTCCTCCTGTGGTCCCAGACAAGTTCAATGGAGGCCTCTTGGGGCAGGTACCGCTGAGTGTTCCTTGTTCTGATCTGGACCTGCTACTTTGGACTGACACCAAGTACTCTTCAGAGTGTAATTTTTGCCTTTGATGCCTTAAAGCAGTACTGTCTTCCAGGAAACAAGCCAAGTAATCACTCATCAGCGCTTTCCTGAGCTTTGAAATAGGGCCAAAAGCAAAGGAAAACCCAAATTCCCCAAACCTGTGTTCCCTTTTCTACCCCAGAGACATCCTGTGTGAGTGAACTGATGAATTTCTCTAAAGGGCTTAGAAACTACAGAATCAAACCCTGATGGCAAATAGCTGTAGAGTCTCAAAGTGGTAGGGCACCTCACACCCCACACCTTCTCCCCACACCCCTACACACAAAGTCATGTACAGAGCAGGTATCTGGAGTTAGTGGCAATGCTTAACACGTCAGGATGTTTTCTCTAACTCTTATTTTAAATGCAATACAATAAATTGGTCATCCTATAGTGACTTGAAATGGGTCCTCTGCTCCTGAAAAAGCACTGTGAGTGATAAATCATTCTTCCCAATATGGCTAAAGTAAAATCCACCTCTTTTTTTTCTCCTTTAGTTCTAGCCAGCAGCAACTGTTGGCTGCTGATAGCTACAGACAGCACATTTCCCTTTCAGGAAACAAATATTGTTTTATTTCGTAGGGAAAAGAAAAAAATCTCCCCTGTAATGTCAGCTATAAAATACAGTAACTGGTCTTCAGCAATACATTGAATTATACACACCTAACTGTATTGGAGACTATAAATTCATCAGCTGGTGCAGGCCAGGGGGCTTGTAGAGTGGAAGGGATTTGTCTCTTGTCCCCCTCCAGGGAGAACTGTCACCCTAGTACTGAGATATTGCTTGAGTGGTGGCTCCCCAGGGGCAGAAAAGGCAGAATTTGCTGAGTCTGTTTGTGATGTGCTTATCTATTATTGACATTCATATCCTGTAATAACTCAGGGAATAAAAGTAGAAAATATGCCCACTCAAAACATCTTTGGATCCTGAAATGACGAATTTTTACTGTGGGAAAGAGAGTGATTGGTTTCCTGCCAGCCTAGTCCTCGTGGGCAAATACCTTGCCATCTTCTGTGGTATGTTTTTAGAAATGCTCATGATTGTGGGGATGTGTCAGAAAACATAAAAGAAAATCATAAACAGTGTTAATGTCACTGACGTGGCATTAAAGCCTACCAGCAGCTGTTCAGCAGAGTCACATCATGCTCAGTGACAAAGATACTTATGACATTTTGTAGTATTTTCTGTTTATTTTTTCCTTTTTTTTTTTTTTTATTCTGTTACCCTTCTCCCCCTGACACTCTCCTCTGACGTTTTTCTTCCAACTTCTCTAACTACCATAGGGTGCCCTCTAAACAGCTTTCAAGCTGTACTTCATATCTTGCCAGCTTTGTTTTGATAAAACAACCTTAGAGTTAAGTCTCTTTCTAAACTAGGTGTTGACACGGAAAGTACAAATCAATGTGGAATGTAATAAAATATATTTTTCAGTCTAGAGAAGCAGGTTAAGTTCTTGTTTTGGTTTTGTTCTGGGGTTTTTTTTCCATATCAGTAAAGATCTTTTTCAGTGCTCTGTTATTTCACTAATGATTTACCTTGTAATTCCTAATCCATGTCAATTTTGAGCAACTAATTGGCAGTTAAAGCACAACATGGTCTATTTAAAATGAGAAGGATCTTTACCTACACTAATGAACAACTTTGCTTTATAAACTAACTTCCTACAGTACTTTTCTGTAGCATCTACTGCTGCTTTACCTTCTTGTGCTTCTCTCAAGTGAGTTTCATTTGGAATAGTTTTGTCAAGAACAACAAAAATTACCTGATATGAAACCTCAGTAAAATGATGAAACTACTTCTTCTGAAGTTGTGTTTCTGTGAGAGTTTTATATTAGCTGCCAAAACATGAATCACATCAGCACACAACCTGTAATAAGGAGTTTTTTGGTCCCTGAATTCTGCCAAGTCTACCTGACTAATTCAGTGGGTTTAGGCCAAGTTTAGACTAAGGCCTTATTGCTTTTAATAAGCCATTTTAAATTATAAACATAGACATAATATTTCTTATTTAAATTAATAGAATTTTCATTAGAGATCTGTGCCAACAATCCATACATCACTTAATAAATGATAATAGATAGATTATGCTTCTTGTAAACCATTCACATCTGGGGACAAATTTAACCTGATGCAGTCTACAGTGTTCATGAAATGATAAGGTTTGGTTTATAGCCCTTGTGTCTGGCTGAGGGACTGGAAGCATAAGGCAGTGCAGGGAGAAAAGCACAGCACACCACTCATTTCAGTCTATAGAAGGAAGCATGGTGCTGATCCCTTCCCCACTGAGGTCAAGCAATGTCTTTGAAGTGAGAGAAATGGATTCGCTGATAGAAGTGATAGACAATTAGTGCGTGCTGTGTTTAATTGGAAGGAATGAACTTGATTATTTTGTTTCCAATAAAGCAAAATAAATGGTACATAAATCCATTAATAATGAGGAATCTTTGGTCATTTCTTTGTTGTTATTTTGGATGCTCAGAAGTGGGTCACTCAGTACGGGCATAAACAAAGAAGATAAATGGCTGGAAGAGGAATGAATTTTCCATAACTTGATTAAAGGATACGTCTGGCTCCTTGGAGAATGTTATAGTGCTTAATGATTTTGTTGTTGCTGTTCTTAATGTGTCTAATGCTTGCTGTTTAGGAAAATCAAGAAAAATGTTAAAAGGTTGCTCCAGAAGGGAGCTGTCAGCCAGGAGGAGGAGACAGCCATGTTCAGATAAATTCTCCCTCCTGAGGAGGGAGAGAAGACCCCTCCCATGCCCGGCCCAGGGTAAAACCTCACTGAATCTAAAATGAGGGGCTGGTAAACTCTGCAGTGTGACCCCCAAAATCCTGATCACTTGACTGCAGCCTGGAATCCCAGCTGGATTGTGCACAGTGTAGCAGCATGCACACAAGCTTCAGGTTCCTTCTTCTTACCAAGCCTTGTGTCTGCCCCAGGACCTGGGGTAGGAGAAGAAATCTCAGAAGTCTGAGTTTTAATATTTCCCCACATTGCTCCATTTTTCAGCATCTTCTTCCCCCTAACTGGTCGTCATTGCTGCTGAGATCTGGAGCACCCTGGTTTTGGACAGCACCAGACCTTGTGCAAGTGGCCTGACCTTAAGCACCCATACATCCCATGGCTAGGAAATCAGGTCCAGCCTTTTCACTGTTTACCTTCTCATAATTCATATATGACAAGAAATGAGTATCAGATAAGGTGCTGCTGCTGCATCCGAGCTGTGGAGCTGGACTCCCAGAGTGGGCTGCAGTCCTGTGTCAATGCATACTCAGAAAACCTTGCAGGGAAGGGGCCAAGAATAGCCTTCTCTAAGCCCAAAATGTCAGTCAGCTGGTGCTGTAATACAAATTTGGATGTTGATGTGTGGATGTCCCTGGATCTCATTGTTTAGACAGACTCTGCAGTCCCATCAATTTGCACCACTTCCTGCACAAAGTCACTGCACAAAGTTCACTTTTCTACCCAGCTGCTTTATCAAAATCCAGATGTTCCCCAGGCAGTGGGTGTGACCCTAGCCTTAACATACCAATGGGTTGTGTTATCGCATCTGGAGTATTGTGTCCAGTTCTGGGACCCTCATTTCAAGAAGGACCTCAGGGAACTTCTTGAAGGAGTCCAGTGCAGAGCCACAAAAATAATTAAGGGAGTGGAACATCTTCCTTACAAGGAGAGACTGAGGGAGCTGGGGCTCTTTAGCTTGGAGAAGAGGAGACTCTCCTATGATGACAGGCTGAGTTGGAGCTGTTCAGTTTGAAAAGAAGGCTCTGAGGAGACCTTATTGTAACCTTCCAATATCTGAAGGCAAATCTGATGAGGGAGTTTTTAGGGCATCAGGTGGTGATAGTCCTAGGGGGAATGGATCCAAGCCAGAGGAGGGTAGATTTAGATTAGACATTAGAAAGAAGTTCTTCACCATGAGAGTAGTGAGACACTGGAACAGGTTGCCCAGGAAAGTGGCAGAAGCCTCATCCCTGGAGGTTTTTTAGGCCAGGCTGGATGTGACTCTCAGCAACCTGATCTAGTGAAGGGTATCCCTGCCCATGGCAGGGGGGTTGGAACTAGCTGATCCTTGAGGTCCCTTCCAACCCTGACAATTCTGTGATTCTGTGAGAACCCCTAAAAGAGAAGGTACAAACCCCACACATAGCATACAAAGGCTCCTTTGTAATGACAAGCACCTTATTCAGAGCAGCTGCTATCAGCAATCCCTGAAATGACAGTTATGAGGATGATGCCAGTAACAGTACACCTTTAAGGGATAAAGCCACTAATTTAATTCTTAGTATTACTCATTAATTTGTCTATGGTCACACAGAGGTTGAATCTGTCTCTCTTCAGAGTCAACACTTTTCAAGAACCTGTGTCTCATTTAGAAAAGAAGAATTTATTTAGTTCAGTTCCTGCAGGTCTGTTTGCACTTTGTATAACTACTGCCATAATATCACCAAGCTGCTCTTTGTTAGCTGAGTTCTTAGCTCACCGTTTTAGTTCCCATAACAACAGAATGCATTTGTAGTATGGAAGCTGGGCCCCTCTCTCATCTTTTGGGGTGTTGTTCTCCATTTGCAGCATGCTGGAGGTCTGTGCAACCCTAAACCCATGCACAGTTTAACCCAGGAGCTTATTTGATGAAAACTGCTTAGCTTCCATATTTAAACACCTTCAGCTGAAGCGGCACTTTCACATGTCCACAGCCTTTTGGCTTTGGTGTAGCCAGGGATAGCTGCACCATATCTGCATTTTCTAATTAAGATATGAAATGCATGCTTTCCAATGTGCCTTTTTCGATTCCAACTAATTCATTGTGTGTTTGTGAAAACACAGAGCTGTACCAAAGTTGGATAGCCTAGCAGGGTTTATCTTCAGCCTATAGCTTGTTCCCTGAATTCAATACTGCAGGCACAATTTAATGCAAACCCAATTTATGACTTAATGCTCCAGGGACCATAGTGGGAGATTGTTACATTATTCTTTTCTAATCCTATTTGTGTTTTAATTTGCTAAGTCTGTAATGAGGTGCATGCCTTGAATAGATTCAAGATCTTTCACATTGCTTTTGACTTTGTTTAATATAATAGATTGTACAGTTTGCATTCAGAATTGAGGTGTTCCAGTCAGTACTATCTCTTAATTTCCAAAACTAGAGTGGGTAAAATTATGTTCTGAAAGTAATTGTATCCATGTTTCCTTGTTTATCACTTAATGGTTTATTTCCTGTTATAATTTTCTGGTACAATATATGAGGTCACAAAAATCAATTCTCAGTGGACTCTGATTTGAGTGTCTGAAATTACTCCCTAAAACACTCTGAAAATATTATGTAGAAAACAAAGCACTGGGTAGTAAGTGGCTGGCTGTACTGATTTCTTTTGTATTGTTGCTTTTCTGGTGGTGTGGGTTTTGTTTGGGGTTTTGTGTTGTCGTTTTGGGGGTTGGGGTTTTTTTGTGTGGTTTTTGTTTGGGTTTTTTTGGTTTGTGGGTTTTTTGTGCTGATGAAACTATAGAAATACAAAGAAATGGAGTTAAAATGTCAGCTACAGGAGATACACAAGTGATGATAATCAACATACCTGTATTTATGCCACTGATTTATGGTAACAAAGCTACCCCAATATACCCTGAGGATTTTTGTCCTAAAATTTATTGTCTGTGATCCCAGTTACCATTTATCTACAAGGAGAATAGAAATTCCATTTCAGATCATCTCTAGATTTGAACTTTGCTTTCATTTGGTTTGGAAGAGAAAGAAATAAAAGAGGAAGCTACACAAAATATTTAATTTTGTTTTAATGATCACATTATAAAACCTACCATATGACAGAAATGGAACAATTCAGAAAGAAAAGTATTTGAAAGAGAACAATTCTGTGCTTTGTGAGGGAAGGGAAGGGAAGGGAAGGGAAGGGAAGGGAAGGGAAGGGAAGGGAAGGGAAGGGAAGGGAAGGGAAGGGAAGGGAAGGGAAGGGAAGGGAAGGGAAGGGAAGGGAAGGGAAGGGAAGGGAAGGGAAGGGATACTGTCATAATGACTAGGATTTTAACAGGACTCTCTTTTGCAGATAACATACAGTACTAACAATATTTTCCTGTCTGATCCTCCTTGGTGTATCACACAAACCTATATCCTGAGGTCTCTTCCACCTGTAAGTGCTATACCAGGAGGACAGCAGGTTTTTGGTTCCAAACGCATCGTCTGAGCCATTTGCTGTTTCCTGAGGCCTGGCTCTGAAGGAATCTCTATTAAACTCACAAAATGTAGCTGGAACAGGTACAGAATCACTGATCCAAAAATGAGCTGTGAGTAGACACTCCACAAAGTACAAGGAACGTCAGTGCTTGCATTGAGAGTCTCCCCTTGAGGTGTTTAGTACTGGTGTCACTTCTCATCTGAATGAAACCAGTGAGGATGTGTTCCACCTAAATGTCTTCTTGCAATACCAGTCAACCATTCCTCTTGATTAGCTGGGTAATTCTGGGTGCCTTCTCTCATGTCTTCCTTTCCTGGATATTGTTTTGCCTGGAACTATACTCCTGAGGATAGACAGAAGCCCAAAAGTTCCAGTATTTTATCAAAATTAAAATGCAGGGCTTCTCTTTTCTCATGTTTTTGCTCCCTAGCAGATATATCCATCCAAATGTTGGAGTCTATTGAAACAGCACAGCCCAATCACCCCTTACAAGTTACAAATGCAGGAGTCCAGATATGCCTTGGAATAGTGAAAGCCCTTGTAATTTAATTTCTTTTCTCAAGTATGCTTTCTGTTCATTTTCCACATAGCCTTGAGAACTAATAAATCAGAATAATGGAAGGCTTACAGAAATCTTGCATCATATTAAAGACTGTTCTTAATTTGCAAAGCCTCCACTCATGCCAACAGTTTCTTCAGTTCCTTGTTTCATAAATGTAAGCGTGAAGTAACTTTAGCCTTCCTCAAGTTTCAGGAGAAGGAGAATGAGGAAACTGGATTAATATCTCTGACATTGAGCAGATGGGTGCTGGACTGCCTGCTGCAATACCCTTATTTTCCATTTTGGATGCAGCTAAAGTCTTTCATAAAATTTAATTTCATGAATACAGACAGTGGGAAACTCCCAAGCACCAGTAAGGCCTTACATTGTCTGACACTTTGAAGCTCTGTGAAAATATCTGTGGCATAACAATAGCATCCAAGGAAATTCCATCTCCGTCCTTGATACTGAACACAAAGCCTGGAACTCTAGTAAATACCTTACAGATAAATTAAAGCAATCTTTATTTCAGGTGATTGAGAACAGGAGATGAGTCTTAGCAGAATAGCTCTCAGTTAAGAGTACTTACTTGTGCTGTTTAATTTGTTACAAGGCATCTGCTCCATTCACATCAGGTAGCATCTGGTGGCAACGCTGACGGGAAGGACACAAGAGGAAGACGTTCAGGGTTTACTTGGGGAATGAAGTAACATAATGAATAGAAAACACCTAAGTCTAGATGAAGGATTTTCAACTAGACCACTAGTGGTCTTTGGAGTCCTTCCTGATCATCTGGAGAATAAAATTGTTTAATTACAGGGATACCTGCCACAAAGACTGGTGGGGCAATCTCCCAGTATTGCTTCATTGACTTGCTGTGGCACAGAACAAAACAGCTACCCAAGTACACAGGCTTTTGAAAGGAATCAGGTGGCTTTCAAGAAAGGGTTGTTGGCCATGAGCTCGAGGAAGAGCCCATCAGATCCACGGGAGAAACTGAAAAATGACACTCCTGACAGCCACTGCCTGTTCCTTCTATCCCCAGTGTAGCGAAAGAATTGAGTGCACCAGGGCTTCAAATACCGCCTTCAGACAACTTCAAAGGGTTAAGTGACATTCATCATCCAAACCTCAGCTGTGCATCCTGCAGGCAGCCAGACTCCCACCCCATGTGGGTTCCCAGGAACAGGGCACAGGAGCTTCTGAAGTGGATCTTTTGGGAAAACGAGATGCTTGATTCCAACAGCGCAATGCTGGAAACCTTCTCACAGCTTCTGCTCTGCCTAAATCCATCAGTGCTGCCTCTCTATTTCACTTTCACACAGAGTTATGCTTCTCTATTCTGCTTTGACCTAGCAGGATTGAGAAATTAGATAAACTTCCACATTAGTTCCCAGAGAGCAATCTTCAGACATGACTAACACACCACTGGGACCAGCCTGCGTTTAGCTGGCGGCTTCACTGCTGCAGAATATGTGAGTTTGAGTCTTCTCTGACTAGAGGAAAGAGCTGAATGCATGCTCCCCGCTCCCTGGGTAAGTGTTCTGCCTCCCAGTTTTTATATAAAAATAGGCAGCTACCCCTTTTCTTCCCAAAATTTTCTGTGGACCCCAGAACTGTTAGTGTGTTCATTTCCCCTGCAAGTGCCCACTGGACTTAGATTGTCTAAGGGTTTTATTCAGAGCTTAGTTTCTTTGTCTCAGACAGTCCCCATGTGTGTAAAGCTCCTCGTCCTTCCCCATGCATACTTACAGCTCACATTGGCTGCCTCAGACACTGAGGACCTGCAGGCTGCCTTCTAAGTTGTGACAGTGAAATCCTGTTAAAGAAAAGTCACAATTCCCCATACCACTGCCCCTGTCATGTTGAGATTTAGTTTTGACTTCCTTTTGTTTAACAGTGCCCAGATAGAGTAGTTGGTTTTCTGTGACAGTAGGATGAGAAAGTATAGGAGTATGAGGGAGCGATGTCTTTTACCTGCTAGCATCTTAAGAGCAATATATGAGAGGATACACCTTGCTTATTGTGGGAGATGCATATTGAAGCATTAGAATAAATCTGTGACTTGATGGTTGTCAGTGCACAGCAAAGAGCATCCTCACAGTGACAGTGCAGTCATTGAAGCCTAAGGGACTTGTCCAAAGAATGAAGAGTGCAAGATGTACATGAGAACCCTTATCAGTTAACAGCAAAATAAACTTAACAGAGAGCAGCAATGCATATTTGTCCAGGATATATTTCCCATCATGGGCCAGTAAGGCTGCAGTGCTGTACTTCACCCCACTTACAAATTAGTCCTACCCTTATACTCCAGGTTGCACACCACAGGAGGGCCAAGCACCTGCACAGTGCACCACCACCCATTTTCACTCACACTTTCACACCAATAGCAGGCACCTCTTGCAGTTCACAGCAGCTGAGGTTGCTTTAATAGTAGGCAACAAGGCTGCAGCAGACCATGGAGAAACAGGCAGAGAAGCACTTCCGAGAGTGAAAAAATCATTCAGTGCCCACAAGATAAAACATGTTCTGTGGCTAACACAGTGCCTGCATGCTAAAATTCCTGGAGGTAATTAGACTTCATTTTTGCATATGCTTATTGCTCAGTCTCAAGTATATTTTTTCCTAAATGTGTTAAATATTTAGTTGTAATTCCTTGAAGACAGAAAGCATCCATTCCTCCACAATTAAAATCAGATATTTGTGTTTGTTCCTCTATATAGATGCATGCAGGAAAGTGTGGGCACATATCTGTATTGAACATAAAAATGTGCTATAGAGGTATAACCTTATAGAGGTTATTAGAAATAAAGAAGGAGGACAGCTGTTAGGTGCTCTTTCTAAAAAGCTTAGACACTGGTAGCTGACCTTTATCCTGGCCACCTAGCATGGATTAGCCAAAATAATACTTTAACAGGTTTTTAGTACCCAACTATATGTTCTGTTATAAGGAATAGCAAATGTTTAATCATAAATATTTTAATGGCTTCAGGGATTCATGGTATTCAATGACTGTGTTAAATGATAATAATCACATCTGGTTTATTACTGTAGTAATTCAGCAGCTTCTCTTCGGTAGTTATTTTTTATTACATGCACTGTGCTACTGTCATGGTCATTTATAGCAGTAATATTTTAAAGTGGCTCATTTGTTTGTATAAGGACAGTTTCACAATATATTTCTGTATTAATATACATTTTGTACTATTATTTCCAAGCTGCCACTGGAAAATTGATCCTAGCTTGTTACGATGAGAGGGGCTGGGGCATGTGCAGAATGCTAACGCCAAGAGCGAGTGACAGAGCAGATGGGTAGAGTACTGGTCTCCACTGGGGCTGTAATTGCTGTTGAGTTTTATTCATAAATGAAGAGCTCCATTAAGAAATAGTTAACTAATAATAAACATAAGGGGAGGATTTGAATCAGACCGAGCACAGACAGAACTGGAAAAAGACCATAGTTAAACAGTCAAAAAGCAACTGGATATGGCCATTTTACACATTATTACCCAATAATACTCCCATTTTTTTGCATGGTGGTGCACTTATAAGGGAAGGACTTCTACTGCAAAGACAAGGGAGAACTGATTGATTTTGCTGATTATTTTATTCAGAGACCTGCCCACTCTCAGTCACATGAGAGAGGTCTCATTTATCTTAATGGAATCACTCATGAGAGTAAAGGTGTAGAGGATCAAGCCATATATCAGCACAAATGGGAAGAAAGTAGCAGGAGTTAGTTATCAAATTAGAGGAAGGACCTCTCAAGACTGAAAAGACCTTCCTGCCATGATTTTCTCCCCTTGGAATTGCAATTTTCTAAACCCTCATGTTCTGCACGTGTTGCATTTCATGGCATCCTCAGGTATCTGGGATTCTTTATTTACCTGGAGGAAAGGGAATGGCTTGGAGGAATGGAAGACTTGGCAATCTCTCACCAATTCTCAATGGTTTCCTCTCTAAGGCAGCCCAAATCTGGAAGGTTTATGTTGAATTTAAGGTCAAGAGTGCAGCTCCTGGCCATGATGGTTTATATGAGAACTTGCCTAGTGTATTGAGACCTTGCACTGCCTTTATAGCTGCTACAAAATACTTAGGAATCACATTATTGCATGTGAAAGATATAGATAAAGGTAGTGGTGCCTGTGAAAGAAAAACTGGTAGAAGAAGGGTTAACTTTGTTCTCCTTCCTTTCTTTTTCTTTTTTTTTTTTTTTTTTTTTTTTTTTTTTTTTTTTTTTTTGGCCCTTTCTCCCTCTTCCCCTCCCTTTCTCACTTTCAATGACCTGGTGAAGGAAGCTCTGTTTGGTTGGGCAAAACCTCTCCACCACCCCACCACACAGGATGTATCGAATTGTTGCAGCAAAAGTTGAAAGGAAGCTAAGGACAATTGTTAGTGCTCCTTTCCTGCTCCCTTTTCTGGCTGGCGTGATTGCTTGGTGGGCTGAGGGTAAATGGCTGTTGTAGTGCTGAATGATGAATGACTCTGAAATAGTTTGTAACCAGAAGTGCAGACTGACATTCTGCTGATTTAACTGACACGCAGGGTTATGTTTGTATAGAGTCACTTAAATAAACATGTGTTAGGCTGGAGCCAGCTACGCCAGCACTTCTTCTTTGGTTTCCCCCCTCCACCCTCCATTTATCACTAAAAGATAACCATAATGATTTGATCTTCCTATCGGTCATCCATTATATTAATTAATTCAACTGTAATTGTTTTAAACGTCTCTCCATTGCTGCGGGTACTTTGTACAGCACTTAAAACACACACACACACGCTATCAGAGGACAAAATAAATCCTCAATAAAAAGATACACTTATCAAGCGGGGGCCCTTCAAACCAGCAGTCCCTTTCATCCCACAGTTATCTCCTCAGCCTTCAAAGCAGCCTCTCCCTAAATACTCAGGAAAATAAATGGGTCCAGAAGCTCGACAGGGAGTTCAACTAATCCCAGCTCTTACCAAGGAGCCAAAGCAAATTCCTCAGAGAAAAAGCTCTTCCAGGAGATCTTCCCTTTCTTCTTACTTACCTTTGTGGTTTTCTGTGAAGTTTCATCAAACCTTATAAAGGTCTTCATTCCTCTTTATGGCTTCTTGTCTCCCAAATAAATTGCAGAAATAAATGTCTAATGTAAGATTTAAAATTATATATACTGGCACTGAAACCCATGCTTCTGTGTGATTATAATAGGCAGGTCAACATGCAACAATCTGTGTTTTAAAGTGTAAATCAGGGAAGAGTGCAAAACCAGAATAAGAATATATGCAAGAGTCCTTCCTCTGAGTAATTTTTCTGCTTGGCTTTGGCATCTCCACGTAACCTAGGGCTCAGCAAAGCTTTATTGCAAAATTCAAGTGGGCTTAAGTTTGAAGAACTCACACATTGGAAATACATGGTTACTCAAGGTCCCAGGGTGAGATAGCAGCTATTTATAAGACTGTGGCCTAGGCACACAAGGATGGATTTTTTCATGCAAAGGAGTAAAGGTAATTTAGAAATTCTGTCAGTTGCATTTACCCTGATTTTATTCTCACACTTGCTTGCTTGCTTTATTTTCTACCACTGTGCACTAGGAGTGAACTATACCTTGCCATAGCCAGACCCCAATTTCCATAACAGGCTCCGCATTACGTAGCAGAGATAAAGATTATCTACTCAAATTAGAGAATGACCAGATAGAATAATGCACTGGTTTGTTTGCCTTAGACATCATCTGATATTGTAAGGTTTGTAAAATACTCTGGGTGAGTCACCACTGAGCCTTTCCCTGGAGCTGCCCACGGATGAGCAAGGCCATCTGTTTCCAGAACATACATGGTCCATGCCACTATACAGAGTAGAGGACAGACTTTGCTAGTGGCCACAACAGGATTTTTTTATGCATTCAGTTACTAGGTGAAGAAAAGCCTCCTAGCCCTCTCTGAGATGCCATCCCTGAGCCTTCAGAATATTCCTTTAAAGAGCTTTCTAATCCTGGGATAGTAGGCAAGGAGCTGGCAACCATCTTCAACACTGTTTGAAGTCAGCTATTGAGACAGAAGAAGAAGGGATGGAAAGGAAAGCCCTGCAAAGCTTCCTGGGCCTCAGGTGCCTCTGCTTTCACCTCTATCCAGCTGAGACAGGAAACCCCAACAGCTGGCAGAAGCTTTGCCAAATTTACACCACCTGCTGCTCACTCCCCTTTGCTTCAGATAAGTCAGATGGAAAGGGGATTCTTAAAAAGCACATGGTGGGTTCATGGCTTGGATCAAAACTGGGAGCAAATTGCTGTAGCCCCTCTGGAGAGCCTTGGTTTCAGTTTTACCTGGCTGGTTAATATGGTGGCATTTCACCCTTCTTTTCCTTCCTTGCTCAAGACACCCAGATGGCTTTTGCCCTACTTTGAGCTCGCTTTAATGATGCCAGCCCATTCCTTGGAATGAGATTGCTAAATAACTCACCCCCTCTCTTCCCCTCCATTGTCTGAAAAAGGGCCCCTTGCACTGCAGGCCTGAAGAATTACAGGACATAGCAGTAGCTGTTGCATTTAATACCTTGCTGGCAGCGTGATGGATTTAGCACAATCTTGTCTGGCTATTTGGATTCTGCAGAACACTCCATGCCTGATTTCTATCAGGGCTAAGCAATGTCTCATTGGAGGCCTGAATTGCATGACAGAACCCCTTTCAGGGAAAAGGAAAATGAATACCACCCTCTATAAATTAGCTGGAACAAACAAACTGGTTGCTCGAAGTTACTGTACTCCTGCCAGAAGTCATAAACTTCTAGCTGTGTTTAAGAAAAGTAAAAACTGTTTTTCCTACCATGGAATAAACAGTCTCTGGGTTCTATTCCTAACCACAAATGGCAAATGTATGCAGCTCTCTGAGAACCAAATTCTGCTCACTTTCCAAATTCGCTTAAACTCCAATCCTTGGAGATTAATTAACTCAACAGGGAAGCCAACATTGAAGCTGGAATAGAGGTGGGTTTTTTTTGAACTAACTGCTGTTCTGTTCATCTAAAGAAGCTGCTCTGCTGAGGCCAGCAGAAAAAATCTGCAATATTTAACCTAGATGCTCTTGTTTCCCAGTTTTGCAAGTAAAATCTTGATTTAAGAGACCAAATAAAAAGACATTAAGCACAGATATGGCCTTCTTTTAAGTGAAAGCATTTATTTACAACCAGAATTAACAAACTATAGCCTGAGCATACATTCACAGAGTATATACAGCTTACATGTGCTGCAAGGAATGATTTTTTTGGCTTTGCCATGGAAAGAGCTAATATTCTTAGTCCAGAATTCAAAAAAAGCAGAGGGATTGGATCATCCCATTCACTGCTGGGAGCTGCTGGCCAATCTCACACAGGCTTCTAGCAATGAAGCCCATAGGAAACCTCAGTATTCCTCCATGTCCCATCAATTACAAAGGCAGAGAGTATGTGATATGTCTTCAGAGGGAGCATTCCTCACCCTACCATAGACACCCCACAGAGACACCACTGTGATTCAGCTGAGGTACCTGGTTGCACCTGTTACTGAGCTGTATGACAAGGGGTTCTTACCCAACCCTAAAAGTCTGCCAAGCTGGTTTCAGATTTCCTTTTAGGGGCATCATCATGTTGTGCAGCTCAAGCTGATTCACTCCACATCTAGGCAAGCACAGCCCTGGGCATCTCTGAAATGAAGACCCCCAGTAATGCCATGCTGAGATACGTTTGGTGACTTTGTGACATGAATTGGGATTTAGCTGAGGCTCAACAGAGATCAACAAATCCATTTTGCTTTGTGCAAGAGACCTATTATCTCACACAGGTGAAAGGTAAGAGCTTCCCTCACCAATTCTCTGTGCCTCTGGGTAAACTAAACCCTTAAGATTTCTATTTCAAGACAACACATATTTGTGAAAAAAGAACTGGGATAGATAGTATAACTTGTTTGAGCTCCTTACTTCCTTCCCACAGAGAGCTGCCACAGGATGGAAAACAAAAGTATGCCTTTAGAAGACAAGATGGGGTCAGTACTAGACTTTTTCCTGGCTACAGACTCAATACTACATAACAATGATAACCTCTTTCCTTATTTTCCTCATCTCCCTCCCCTCTTACTTGAAAATAAACTGATGTTGCTGAGGGACATTTAGGATTCAACAGCACTTTCTCTAACATTTTAATTGTAGCAAGAATGCCAAGAAGCAAAAGTCATGTCCTCTCCACAGCCCTTCTTTGAAATTACCTGATGCTGCCCCAACTGTCCTGACTTCACAAAGAGGCTTTGTAATTACAAGCACATCTTGTCCTCATGCCCTGCATCTACACCTGGTCCATGGCTTCCTCCTGGCTGGCTCTTCAGCTGTGCATGGTTGAATTCTTGGGACTTGTGGCAGTTCACTTGATCTCTCTTGACCCTGCTTTACCAACAGTTGCTCCAAAAGCTGTTTAAATGCTTTTATGCCTTTGTGAAAAAAATCTACAGGCAAGGTCTGTTACCAGCATGTTAGCAAGTGTTTGAGATACTGAATTCACTCAGACTGATTCAGATGGGGGTTGGACTAGATGACTTTTGAAGGTCCCTTCCAATCCAGACCATTCTGGGATTCTGTGATCAGAAATAGATATTTGATCTGCCTTTATGAAAATCCTCTTTTCACTTAAACGCATCACAAGCCAAAAGAACCTTCAAAATCTAATCCACTATGCCCAAAATTATCCAGTTGTTTAAAGGTTTGGAAGTTTTCAGTTTTTCAGTAGGTCTTAGTAGACAAATAGGTCTTTGAAGAAAAAAAATGTCCTCTCTCACAATGTTCTTAACACCTTGAGTGTTCTTTTCAAAATAGTTGGTCTTACACTAAAAAAGAGCAACAGAACACCCCGTGTTGAATGTAAAATTAATTGAAAGCATGTGCTTTGTTTCTTCCCCACCCACTGTGTTCTGCTTATCATTGTCTCTTTCCTTTTTCCAACCTTTTGGGCAATGCCAGCATCAATTTTATCAGCATCCTGTGACACCGATTCTCCAATCATACTAAAGAAAATCTGCCTCAGCAGCAAATGCACACCTGTATTGTCTCCTGTTTCTTGATCCATTAGCAAACTTGACAACTGTTCCTTGTGAGTCATTTCCATTTTGAGAGACCATTACTTCATTATTTTTAACCAAAAAAATTGTGGAAAGCAACAATCTAGGATGGATTTCAGAGGGAACTTTTCAATTCAGCCCAGGGCTGGAGGTCAGCCCTTGAGACAGGTTATTTTATAGCCTAGGATAAGATACTAACTCTGCTGTTTCATGACATGCCCTCTAACCCACTATCTAAATAAAACCTGTCCTTTTTCAACATATATTTCTTGCTCTTTGAGCTCCCTTCCTGTCCTTGGACTTCATACTCTGCTCTTGACAAATTTCTTGGGAAGGACTAAGACAATAGGATTCCACAAAACATAAAAAACCCCATTTATTCACAAGAAATGTAAAGTCCTGGGGCCTACACTGTAGCAGACTGCTCTATGTGGTCATTCTGCCTTCTAACTGGCATTGCACACAAAAAACCTGTTGAGAACTTGGTGATTGATGTGGGTTGCTGTATCTGGGCAGGGGAACAGATGTCTATTAGGTCCCTGTTCCAATCATGGAGAAAAAGTTTTACTATCTTTAAAAAGTGTCCAGTTGTCTGATTTTGCCAAGCTAGTTTGACACATTATCTCATTCATGAGCTATCATTTTCATCTCAAGGGCATACAAACCAGGTAGCATGGAAAGATGTGTTCGACTGAATAATTGGCATTCAGCTGTGCAGAAAGAAAATTGAATTGGGCAAAATGTCCAGCTGCATATCAATGCCTTGGACTGGTTGCCATATCTCAAACCAGCTGAATACCTCTTTCATTCCTTCTTTCTAGAATTCAGTCTACCATCAGCAGGAATCCTCCACATGCTACATAAGGCCTCTAAACAAAGAGGAGAAGGCTACAACAATGTGGTGAAGGTAATATGGAGAGCAGGGCAACATCAATGACCTCATTAAATGCTCACATTTGATTTTCTGGGGAGGCTGTGGTGGTTTTTAAGTTTTGGAACAAAATTACCAAAAAATTACAATAATACATGGAAGAGACAAATAGTTCTGTACATCTGGTGACTTACTGCAAATAAAGCAATAATATTTGTCATAGCAGCATGCCAGCATCTTCCTTTTACAATCAATTAGCTATAAAGACTGACAATTCACACATAATCATTTAGTGTATACCAGCATAAAAGCTTTTGTTCCTCTGGATCACTCACTGCAATCTGCCTGGCTTGTTAAAGTCTTGTTTGGACATGGAAGTTCTTCAGTACAAGCACTGTCTGTACTTTGGATGCCATACAGCAGAGCACTGCACAGACTGTTGGTGTTTGAAAAGGAAATGATTGATATTTCCCCTATTTACCATACTAGAGATTCCAATAGATGCCATCAGACTCTCTCAGCCAGACTCTATTAGTGCTCAGGCACACGAGTGCTTGTTCAAAAACCTTTTGCCATGACTGAAAAGTTTTCAGAAGCAAACACTGGAAACTAAAAAAAAAAAAAAAAATCAAACCCCAAACACTATAACTTTCATTAGAGTGAGCTAATCCTCTCTGACTCTGAAGTATGAAGCTTTTTAGGATCAGAAAGTTGGATACTCTGAGTTATATTAATGACCTCATCTTAAACCTTCTAGAATTGAGGTCTATCATAAACCATACTCTTCCTGTGCAACACTGAGACTGAAGCTACACCTGACTCTATTGCTACCATGGGCTTTCTGGAGCAGGCAGTTCACAGTGGACCAGCACAGGTTTGGATCAAATGTATGGACAAAAATGCAACAGGAAGTGATAGTGTAGGGAGAAAGTCTCCATCCTGAGGCCAACATTTAGCAACTGTTCTCAGTTCCTGGCCATTCTGCAGTTTGCAAAAAGCCTGTGTGCACCTCTTGGTCTGATGTTCATCTCACTCTGCTATCACACCTTCCTTCCAGAGTACGCAACAGTATGTGCTGTGAGACAGTACATCCTCCTGACTCTCTGCCAGGAGTGGTGGTAAATACAGGCTCTACCAGCTCACACACAAGCTATAGACTTGTTAGCAAGACATGCCAAATTTATACACAAAGAGCTCAGGTTTATCAGGATCTCCACTGTAGTTCTTCAAAGCAGGGCTTTCCCAAAGGCTTTTGGATGCTCTGTTTTAGAATTATGTCTCTGGACATGTATAGAGATAATATCCCACAGCCCTGAACTCTTCTTTCAATCCTTCAGTAATGAAGCTTACAGAGGGGAGATACTGATACCATGAAGTTGACATTTCCTTGATGAATTAAAATGTTTGAAGGTCTGAGTCTATACCTGCAACAACCTCTCTCTGTTTCTACCCTACATGAGGATGAAGACAGAGACAAGAGATCAGGACAGGAAACAAGCATATTTGCTGTTGGAAGCCTTGTCCAATTAAACTCTGCTTCGTCTGGGGGCTTGGAGAAACAAGGCAACAGGTCACACTTCAGAAATCACAGAGAGTTGAAGGAGGGATCTGCAAAGCCAAAATCAGAGCTATCTTATTGGACTTGCCTGGATGACAGGGAAATTCAAAAGCCCACAAGCCAGATGTGTGTGCCAGTTACAGACATGCTGCCACTCTCGTTAAGACACCATCCGGATCACTGTGTCTTTGCTGAGACTTTGACAGCAGGCTCAGTGAGAGCATTGGGGTGGAAAGAGAGCTCCACCCCAAGAACAGTACCACTGCTACACTATCAGGTTTTACAGGTAGGTATCCAGGGTGTCTCCAGTGATCACAGAATCACACTATCACAGAAACATTCAGGCTGGAAAAGACCCTCAGGATCACCAAGTCCATCTGATAACTCTACTCGACAAGGTTCAGCCCTAAACCATATCCCCAAGCACCACATTCAAACCACCTTTAAACACATCCAGGCTTTGCCATTCAGCCACCTCCCTGGGCAGCCCATTCCAATGCCTGACCACTCTTTTCCTGAAAAAAAATTCCTAAAGTCCAATCTAAACCTACCCCGTTGCAGATTGAGGCTGTTCCCTCTTGTTCTGTCACTGATTACCTGTGAGAAGAGACCAGCACCAGCCTCTCCACAACATCCTTTCAGGTACATGCACCATAAAGTCACACACATATCCTTATGAAGTTATGATTAAGGGAGTGGAACATCTTCCTTATGAGGAGAGACTGAAGGAGCTGGGACTCTTCAGCTTGGAGAAGTGGAGATTGAGAGGTGACCTCATTCATGTTTATAAATATGTGCAGGGTGAGCGCCAAGAGGATGGAGCCAGGCTCTGCTCGGTGATGCCCAATGACAGCACAAGGGGCAATGGGGGAAAGTTGAGGCATAAGAAGTTCCATGGAAATAGGAGGAAGAATTTTTTCACTGTGAGGGGGGTTGTGGAGTCTCCTCCAGAGATATTCAAGACCTGCCCGGATGCATTCCTGTGTGATCTGCTCTAGGTGATCCTGCTCTGGCAGGAGAGTTGGACTGGATGATCTTTCGAGGTCCCTTCCAGCCCCTAACATTCTGTGATTCTGTGATTCTGTGAAGTGGATAATTTTCAGCAATAAGAACTCGAAATCAAGTCCTGAAAATGATGTGAAAGATGGGAATTTGCATGTGCTTGAATGTGTGAAGTAATGCAGGCACATCTGAAATTTCTCCCATTAGGTGAGGGGTTTCCAAATAAAAAGGTCTGGGACTTGGCTGTGCTGGAGTCAGCTCCCATGGCAGTGCCAAAGAGCAGATCAACAGCCTAAAGCTGTATCCCTTAGTTTTCTGGAAATCTCTGACACACTCTTCACAAACACCTTCACTTGTTGGATTCTCAGAGGATGGAAATTGTCCAGTCCAAACTGTGTAGAGACCACAGTTTTGCAACACTGGAAGTAAAAAAATAAAGTCTAGGCTCATGCCAACCTTGTAGCCACATCAGCAGCACACTGCTCTTATTTAGAAATGCAAGCCTGCAGTGGTTTGGTCAACCCAGGGGAATTTCTCCAGATTTACACCCGCATACCTGAAAAGGTCTTGGCATGAAATTTGTTGAAAGGAACAGAGGAGGAGAGGATGTTCAGAGTTTAATTTATATAAGCTACAGTAAACAACTGAAAACTAAACTAGCATCTGAAACGGCCCCAATCAAGGCCTCTCCCTCCTTGTCTTCTTCCTGGTGACATTTATTGCAGGGCCCTAGAGAGGACTGGAGAGTATGTGGTGATCTGAGCTTTAACACTGGAATGCAAAATATTTTCCAAACGGGTGAGGGGAGAAAGTTTTCTTTAAACATGTTCCAGGAACAGACCTGAGAAAAATGCCTGATCTGAAAAGGCCTTATGAAGAGTTACCCTTTCAATAACCAGCATCTCCTTTGAACTGGCAAAAGTGTGCGTGACTGAGGATGCATTTTCGTCGTGGCTGCTGCCTCGGGAGTCACATATCCCGTGAGTCACCGTATTTGACTTTAGTTTCCTTTGTGATGCTTGATGTTCTGAAGGGTTTGCCTGTGGTGGACACGATGGCAAACACTCAAATCACACTAGGAAGGTCAAGAGCTGCCAAGCCAAACACCAAGAGTCACATGGGAAGCTGAGACAACAAGGTCTCCACTGATTTGCTGCTGGTGATGGGAGTGATGGCAGTGAAGCCCAGGGGCTGTCTCTTGCCTCTGTATTTCAGGAGTGGGACAGGCAATGCCAGAGGCATAAAAGTTTTAACTAAATACTGGCAAGCATGACTAGCCAAGAAAAAGACTTTTCCTACAGTTCCCCAGAGGGAAACAGGCCATCATGAGAAATTACTGGGTTTGATTCTTTTTCTGTGTCTAATGGTTACCTACACTGAAGCATTTTGCTATGTTCACTAGGTGCATTTGAAAGTATAAACCTTACCTGACTTTTCATTTCTGCTCTGCATGTTCATGCAGCTCTGTAAAGGCAGATGCAAAACTTAGAACTGTTAGGGTTGGAAGGGACCTGAAAGACCATCAAGTTCTAACCACCCTGCCATGGACACCTCACACTACATCAGATTGCCCAGAGCCATATCCAGCCTGGCCTTAAAAACCTCCAGGGATGAGGCTTCTACCACCTCCCTGGGCAACCTGTTCCAGTGTCTCACGACCCTCATGGGGAAGAATTTCTTCCTAACAGCCAATCTGAATTCACCCATTTCTAGTTTTTTCCCATTTCCCTGAGTCCTATCACTCCCTGATATCCTAAAAGGTCCCTCCCCAGCTTTCTTGTAGCCCACTTCAGATACTGGAAGGCCACAATAAGGTCTCCTCAGAGCCTTCTCTTCTCCAGACTGAACAGTGGCTCATGCTGAGCTTCTCATCCACCACCACCCCCAAGTCCTTTTCTTCAGGGCTATTCTGAATCCAGTCCCTGCCCAGCCTATATTGGTGCTTGGGATTGCTGTGACCCAGATGCAGGACCTTGCATTTGGTCTTGTTGAACTTCATGCTTGTCCTCCTAAACTAACTACCATTAAATATTTGGTTAAATGCTATTCCATTTCTTTGAGCAGTCCTAATTTCAAACTAGAAGTCATATTGATTAAAATACTGGCATTTGTGACCCAGGGAATTTTACTACTAATAGTTTGTGACCTTTTCTTTGGACTTTTCTCATGCCTTTTTACTCTCATTTTCTGTGTCAATACAGTTGCCCCAAATATAGCTGAAAAATTGATCAAAACACATCAGTCATCTTTAAAAGCTCTATTTTCCTAATATTATTTTTGCATGGGAAGAAAATAACTCCTAATTAAAAAAAAAAAAAAAAGAAAGGGAAAAAAATTCTCACAACTGCTTACATATGCTACTTTTTTTTTCAGGAAGAGCCTGTAGGTATTCCAAACCTGGGCCTCTGTTTCCTAAAATAAATAGATTTAGAAATAAAGAAATGATGAAAACTTGGACTGCTGACATTGGCAATAAAATGTGGGGATTGACAGAATCTCAAAAGTTTCTCTGAAAAACAATTTCTTAAAGCCTAGATCTTGCTAGCTTCTCTGAGCCTCTGGTCTCCTATTTCAGTTAAGTTGACCTGAGCTCAGGGAGTCTGAGGAAGAGAATGTATCTTGCCCCTGAATTGAAGAGGCTGGTGTCTGTGGACTCTCAGAGAAGAAATGATTTAGGAGAGTCCTTCCCTGGGGAGCTTAAGGAGGCACTGAGAGGCACTGCAGAGCAAACAAGACAGGAAGGGACCTCCCACATTTTCTAGATAGTGTCTTCTTAGTGCAAGCATAACATATAAAAACTTTCATGTGGTTATCCACCACCATCTTGACAGCACTCTTGTTTTGCCTGATGCTGCTCTGATCAGAAAGCCATTCCAGGACCTCCCTGCATTGCTGATTAGGACTTTCTTCTAATTTCCAGCATAAATTTATTTGTGGCCAGTTTATAACCATTTGTTCTTGTTCCAATATGGTCCTAAAACTGAAAATAGTAATAATAATAACAACCCCCAAATCTCTCTCCCTGTTGTTTACCTCCAATATATTTATAGAGAGTGATCCTATCTCTTCCCAGCCATCTCCTTGTTAGACTAAACAAGTCCCACTGTGCTGGGTCAGCCCCAAGGGACATCCTCTGGCCCCACCACCCTGTGCTGCTCTGAGAGAAAATGAGGGGGATTTGCCTGTGCCCCCTGGGGTTATGCACAGAAGAGACAAGATATCTTTGATGGTTGCCTTCATCATCTGCAGCTGTCCTTGGGTAAAACAAAAAAAATGGCACAAGGAGGGAAGCTAGGGAAGAGGTTTACCCTGCAGTAGTCGTTGTGTGAGACTTTCCTCATTCACACCCTTGCACCACTCAACCATGTTGCATGGCACAGATTAGATTTTTACCAAGGAGGGCTACAGACACAGGAGGACATTTATCTTTGAGCAGCAGATGAACTGCAAATTCACATCCTAGTCACAGAATCACAGAATCACAGAATCACAGAATGTTAGGGGCTGGAAGGGACCTCGAAACATACCCCAGTCCAACTCTCCTGCCAGAGCAGGATCACCTAGGACAGATCACACAGGAACACATCCAGGCAGGTCTTGAATATCTCTGGAGAAGGAGACTCCACAACCCCCTGGGCAGCCTGTTCCAGTGTTCTGTCACCCTCACAGTGAAAAAATTCTTCCTCATGTTCACATGGAACTTCCTATGCCTAGTCCACAGCAATTTTTTTTTTTTTGCACTTGCAAAATATACAAAAGAATGTGATTACTCCTTCCCTTCACCATGTGGAGCAACTGTCTTTGTACAACAGCTACACATGCACCTCCCTTCAGCTTCATGCACTGCAGGGGAAGACAAAGGCTGTGCAGCACACACATACATTTTACCTGGTATTACAAGGCAAGAGCTTCCAGCTTATCATTTCACTGGACAAATGATACAAGCAAAGCATGGCTGAGTAGCTCCAGGCTTGGCATGAACGGCTCTCAGATAAATCAGGGTGGTGTGTGGCTTTTTTTTGACAAGCTACCACCAAAAAAAGCCCCAGAGCATTCTGAAATATGGCTGGAAGCAAACAGGGCTTGACCATATGTGACTGAGAAGGTTATTAATCTCTTCAGAAAAACTCATTCCGTGTCACACAGGAAACTTTTTTTTTTTCATTATTAATGAGTTAAACTGCAACAAACAGAAAAGGTTAACTGTTGTGGGATGACTTAACTCTCCTTGGGCCCACGATCGAATAAAATGGCAGAATAAAAGCACAAGTAAGCATCTTTCAGTCTGGCTGGTTCCACAACACCTTGCAAACAAGTTGTTGGGGGCTTTCTGGATCCTTGCCTAATTTTGCCTGTAATTGATACGCAGACACTGCTTGGGGGAAGTACAGCAACTGCTTGGGGGAAGTACAGCAACTGCTTGGGGGAAGTACAGCAACTGCTTGGGAGCAGGCAGCAGCAGCCTGACAGCTTAGGATCACAAGTGAGGAATGTTAGCTTGGTTACTCCAAGGTGTTTTCTGCTATAATTCTCAGTGAATTTACTGCACTAAGAAATGACCGTTTTCTGGAGAAAAGTATAGGCAATGTGTCAGCTGCAGATGATTTATGCATAAAACAACCTGCAAGGCAAGAACCCAGGGGGTATAATAACAAGGCAAAAAAACCCCAACAAAATCATTCAATCTTGTATGTAAATTTAAGCAGGCAGGAATTTGGGAAAAACTGCTTGTTTTTATTCCATCTGGTGTTGCTGCCAAATAAAGACAGTACTTGAGCAGGAGGGCACTGATGTGGAGCAGGTAGATAGGCTTGCCAATTTCCAGCGAGATACATTTTAAACTGGCTTTTTGGTTTCAGTTCAACACCCTCTGAGAATTGATTGGTTTCCATTTGACAAGAAAGGAGTCAGAAAAGCAGAAGACTCTTTTTGAGCTGGACGAATTCAGCATGAGCAATGCTGTCCATGGGTCATACGAATCTGAAACATGCTGGTGTTCAGCAAAATCCTGATTCCTCCCACCTCGCCCACATGAGGTAGTCTATTAATTCTTAGGAGACTCCTGTTGGAGTCAGACCATAGGTGAGCAAAGAGAGCTGAATCAGCTCAGATTTGAAGAATCAGTGCCAGGTCAGGCGTCACAGGCAAACAGACACTTCACATCAAGTGAGCACCATTTCAGATAGGCAGCCTAAGGCAATGGAGAAGTGACAGCAAGTTTTCTGGTTTCATTTTTTAAATCATTTGTTAACGAGCTGCAAGCAGCTAATCTGATTTTACACAGCAAAAACAGAGGGCCACAGTCCAGTTAGACCTTCTCCCAGGGGCATTGCAAGCATGTAAATGGGCAAGCAGCTTGTAGCATGCTCTCACTTTCCCAGGGAAACAGTTCGGGGTAGTGGAGAGGAAGCAGAGTCACTGCTCCAACTTTCCTCCAACACCTCTCACTATTCCCCTCTCTAAAACAAGACAAACAACACACTGCTCATCCAAGCACTGCTCTGCTTGCTCCTTGTGTCACAGGGGTCCTTCCATCGTAGGGGAATCAGAGGTGTCCCCTTGTTCTTACAGTCCCCACTGAGGAATATCACAGTGAGACGAAGCCGACCAGTCCATATGGAGCCCAAGTCTTAATTGCTTTTATCATTTTCTGTTCAGGTAAACCTTCCCTCAGTGGCTTCACTAAGGACTAAAAGCATGAGGTCCATGAAATATTTACCATTACTGTACAGGATAATGAGTTTTCTGCGTATCTCTATGCAGTACACACACAGATCTAAATGCACACACGCACACATATATGCAATGTGTCTGACTTATGGTAGCTGTGGGAGTGATTGCCTGGAATTGCCTGCCTGTTGTAAATTAAAGATGACAGCTCTACATCTGCATTAATGTTATTACTTTTTTAAGACTCTTGTTCCTCATATGCTTGCATTGGTCTCATAGGCTTGAGTATAGATCGCACTCTTCTCCCTTTATTTTTCTTTTGGTAGCTACAGAGGAGGTCTTATCTGTTCATGGTCTTGTAGCTGGGGTGAGGAAGGTAAAGGGAGCTCTGAAAGGCAGAATTGCTGTAGGTTTACAGCAATCATGTTTTGTTACTCTATTGCAGAGAGCAGAGCAGAACAAGGGTGAAATCAAGAATTCTCCTTTGCAAGGATAAGAAATTTGCATGAACTGTGTCCTGAATGAAAATATAACGAGAACAGTAGAGATTCTTTCAAAGAGCTGTGATGTGGAAGCATCTTGACATTTTTGTAGTTCTCCTGAATGGTCTGCCCCTTTTTCCAGCTTCCATAAACTCTCCTTTTTTCCTCCTGGGTTGCAGACAAAGTTTTCTGTTCAGCCAGGTTGGTCTTCTTCCCTGCCTGTTAGTCTTTCAGCAAATGGGGGTCACCTGCTCCTGTGCCTTTCAAGCTTCTTTCCTGAAGAAAGTCCAGCCTTCCTGGACTCCTCTGCCCTCCAGGACTGCCTGCCAAGGACTCTGTCAATCAGTCTCCTAAACAAGACAAAGTCTGCCCACCTGAAGCCCAAGGTGACAGTTCTAACGACCTCTCTTTTTACTTCTCCAAGAAATGAAAACTCTATCATTTCACTATCACTGTGCCCAAGATGGCCTCTCATCATCACATCCCCCACAAGTCCTCTGTTCACAAACAGCAGGTCCAGCAAGGCACCTTCCCTAGTTGGCTCCTTCACCAGCTGTGTTGTGATCTTCCACACACTCTAAGAACTTCCAGGACTGTTCCTTCTCTGACAGACTGTATTGCTGGCAGAAGCTCCCCATGAGAACAAGGGAAAGTGATTCCAGTTGCTTATAGGAAATATTGTGCTGCTCTTCAGCTTGGTTGGGTGGTGTATAAGAGGCTCCTTCCAATAACACACTACTTACTACTCAGGAGACACAAGTTCAGTACTGAACTTCCACAGCACCCTAGATAGAGTCTGGGAAGACCTTCAGTGCTGAGGTCCGTGTTTGTGCCATGAGCAGCTCTGGCATTTTGCCACCCTGGACCAGGAGGGTGGCAAGAGAACTCTAGTTTCTCCTCTCACTTTCTGTTCCCCTCCAAGAAAAGGTGCCTTCTAACTCAAGTAAGACTCTCTGCAAAGGCCACCCTGTTTTGTTCCTGCCCTTTATTTCTTTTTAAATGAAAACAAATCACTGTTCTTTAATCAAACCCCAAGCTGGGGGACAGCTAAGCTGTTCTATCTCTTTTTACATCTGTGCACTTATGTGGCCATACCAACCTCACAGGTTTAGAGTTTATGTCGACCTACAGGCTAGCTTTTACATTCACTAAAGTTGGCAAGAACTCCTTTTTCCCGGAAAAGGGAATCGCCTCCTGCCATATGAACGTTGCAGGGGTGTGCCTGGGGGGTGCACTTCCCCTCTGTTTCTCAGTTTTGCATTGAGAAGTACTTTCCTGAATATGTTTCCACATTTCTTTGGTGATTTCTATGGGCACATCCAATGTAAGAAGTTATTAACCACTGCGTGAAGAACTGATCGATGCCAAAAATACCACAAGAGTTGTGCAGTACTCACAGGGAAAGTCTTTCATTGAGGCTCAGGGTGAGCTAATTATTATAGAGCTCTTTGGAGAAAAAGGGGCCTCATTGTTAATCTGTTGAAGAAGTTTGTGCAGCTCTTAAAAACAAACGGTCATCTGTAACAAGGTCAAATGAAACCAGATTGATTTACTCAATGTTTTGCAGTGTGTATGGTCAGGGACACAGCTCGGGGTAGAGTCAGTTAATAGTCTGAGGTTAGAAATTAAGAGGAAAGGACTTTACCTAGCAGCACATTTAGACAGGGAGAAAAAGATATGGTTTGTGTTTGGTGAGCAGCTAGTGAAATGAAATATATTATGTATATGTGCTAATATACCCCTGGTTCCCTGCCTCACTCCATTTTCTGCTAAGATACCATAAAGCTGAGTTACTGGCCAGATGCACCCAACTGTGCTGCTCTTTAAACTTTATTGTATTATTCCAGACAAGAAGGTTAAAAAAAACCCAAGCCCACCAGCTGCCTAGTGTGAGTTCACCAGTGAAGACTATGATCACCAAAGGCTTCAGATGAGGCAAGAACTTGGCCATGGTTTTGTGCTCCCCCAGTCCCTAGAGTGGAAGAGACTTTTCTGATATTTTTTTCCACTTTTCAGCCAGTGTCAAAGTCTACCACTTGCCAAGATGTGCAGTATGTCCCCAGCTGAGGTGCAATGCTATGGTTTCTTTTCTGCTCCAAGATCATCATGCCAGTCGTCACTAGGTGGAAGATTACAGTGCTCTGCTACTCAGGTGTGCCTGATGTGAAGCAGGAGGTCGTTATGCTGCCCTACATAAAAATGTGGCATGTAACTTCTGTGTCAAAGGCTGAAGAAGAAGTAGTCTGATACATGAGACTCTCACCTAAGGTGTGAGACATTACTGGGAGGAGAAAACAGTTGGCTTCAGCTACATAATTGCTTCATTTGATCAGCCAACAAGGAGGATCGAGAACCAGCATCTGCTTAAAGACCTTGAACAAATAACTCCAAACTTCCTCAAAATGTCCTTTCACTGACAAATTGTGGTAGGGTAGGATGATCACAGAATCACATATGTATCTGGTTGGAAGAGCCCTTGAAGATCATGCAGTCCAGCCTTTGACCCAGTGCTGAAGGCTCAACACTAAACCACATCCCTAAGCACCAAGTCCACACACCACTTGAACTCCTCCAGGGATGGCGATTCTACCACTGCCCTGGGCAGACCATTCCAATGATTCATAACCCTTTCAGTGAAGAATTATTTCCTAATTGCCAGCCTAAACTTCCCCTGGCACAGCTTGTAACCATTTCCTTCTCATCCTGTCACTTGCCACCAAGGAGAAGAGGTTGCCCCCTCCTTGCTCCAACCTCCCTTCAGGTAGTTGTAGAGAGCGATGAGGTCTCCCCTCAGCCTCCTCTTCTCCAGACTGAATGACCCCAGCTTCTTCAGACACTCCTTGTAGGCCATCTGCTCCAGGCCCTTCATGGGATCATAGAATTGTCAGGGTTGGAAGGGACCTCAAGGATCATCCAGTTCCAACCCCCCTGCCATGGGCAGGGACACCTCACACTACAGCAGGTTGCTCAGAGCCCCATCCTGGCCTTAAAAACCTCCAGGGATGAGGCTTCCACCACCTCCCTGGGCAACCTGTTCCAGTGTCTCACCACCCTCATGAGGAAGAATTTCCTCCTAACATCCAAACTGAATTTACCCATTTCTAGTTTTGTTCCAGTCCCCCTCGTTCTGTCATTACCTGACACCCTAAAAAGTCCCTCCCCAGCTTTCTTGTAGACCCCCTTCAGACACTGGAAGTCATGAGCCTCATTGGCCTTCTTTGGACACACTCCAGCACCTCAATGTCCTTCCTATAGTGATGGGACCAGAACTGAACACAATACTTGAGGTGTGGCCTCACCAGTGCTGAATACAAGCCAGGATGATGGTCTCAGAGGTGTCTTCCGACCTCAACATTTCTATGATTCTATGAAAATGCTACTGAATATTTTAGCAGGGTCTGGATTTAGGGACTGCTAGCTGTATGGTGTTTAGGTCCCAGAGAACTTAAATCAGTCAAAGTTCTGCTGTGTATTTCAAGAGAAAAAGATTGAACCCTATAAAATATTGATTCTGCAAAAGGAGAGTATTGCTTAATTTTGCCCCAGTAGATCCCAGTGTAGGAAACTCTGCATTTTCATGCTCCTAAGGAAACAGCACCAAACATCAATTCACAAGAGGTGCTCATAGGAAAGGAGCACCTTGGCTACATGCAGTATGAATATCCTAAAGAAAATGTGAATAGAACAACTTTAAGAATAGTAATAAGAACCCAAAGGAGAGACATACTTGTCTCCTATGTTTTAAGGAATATGTCTATTCTTAGCTTGGCAGCCTTCCCACAGTGTAGGCTCTTTTTTTTTCCCTTTTTTTTTTTTTTCTTTTAGTTCCCATCAAATTTTACTGCATTTGTATGATATGCAATTAATGAGCCATAGAATCATTGAAATTAGAAATTGAAAAGATGCATTAAGTCATCTAGCCCATGCCCTGACAGTGCAGGATTTTCCCCTACAGTATATTTTCATATTTTCTAATGCTCTGTACAGTCCAGATTTAAATGCCTCCAGGGATGGAGCTTCAACCAATTCATTTAGAGGACTGCTCCATGGTCCTGTAGCTCTCACTCGCTGGAAAATTTTCCTCATAAGGCCATGTACAGCTTCCTTTTTTCATTTTCACATCTTCTTTTGTAGCTGTAATCCTTCTACCATCTCAAATAATTTTCCTCCCTCCCTGATATTTATACTTTATGTCATCATGCCCTCTCTTTAAAGATTGCTTACATAAACTATGCACATTTAGTTTTCTTGCCTTGCTTACACACCCAGGCTTTCTCCCTCCAGCCCTTAAATCATTTCGTCTTGCTCTCTCTGAATTCTCTCCACATTGCCTGCTTCATTTTGATAAAAAGGCAGAAAAACTAAGATTCCAGGTGTAATTATTCCAGGTTTGTACAGGAGAATGGTGCTACCCACCTGCTCCACACTGTTCAATCCCTGTGGCCAGTCCACCACAGTGATCAGCAAATCTACTGATGACAGGAAACCTGGGAGAAGTGGCTGACACCAGCTGGCTGTGCTGCCTTTCAGTGAGACCAGGACAGGCTAGAGAGCTGGGTGGAGAGGAACAAAATGAAGTTCAGCAAGCACAAGTGTAAGGTTCTGCACCTGTGAAGGAATAACGCCATGCATCAGTAGAGGTTAGAGGTTGACATGTAGAAAGCAGCTCTGCAGAGGTGGACCTGGGAGTGCTGGTGGATAATAAGTCAACCAAGAGCCAGCAAAATGCCCTTGTGGCCAAGAAGGCCAATGGTATCTTGGGGTGCATTAAAAAGAGTGTGGCCATCAGGTCAGAGGAGATTCTTCTTCCCCTCTGCTCTACCCTAAGGGAGTCCACATCTGGAGTGCTTGTGCCCAGTTCTGGGCTCACCAGTTCAAAGGAGGCAAGGAACTATTGGAGTGAGTCCAGCAGAGAGCTACAGAGATGATTAGAGAGGATGAATTCTCAGAAGGAAAGGATGAAAGAACTGTAGCTGTTCAGCTTGGAGAAGATTGAAAGGAAACCTTATTAATGCTGACAAATATCTAAAGGATGGGTGTCAAGAGGCTAGAGCCAGACACTTTGCAGCAAGACGACAAGGGGCAGCAGGCGCAAACTGGAAACCAGGAGGTTCCATCAGAACATGAGGAAAAACATCTTTCCCATGAGGGTACTGCAGCACTGGAACAGGCTTCCTAGAGAGGTTGTGGAGTCTTCTTCTCTGGAGATACTCAAACCCTGCCTGGACATGATCCTGTGCAACCTGCTCTAGGTGAACCTGCCTTAGCAGGGAGGTTGGACTGGATGATCTCCAGAAGTCTCTTCCAATCACTACCGTTCTGTGATTTCATGACATTTTAAGGCACTGAGCACTAGACTTGGTGTTTATCCACCACGATTGCAGTTCAACATTTTTGGAGGGCATTCTGGTCCCGTTATAAATACCATGAGCTTTGTCACAAGTGCCCCTTCTTCAGAATCCTTGACCATCCCTGAGACAAAGTATTAAGGGGTAGGAGGTTTCATCAGAGCATTTCAAGATCCAGCAGGGCTCAGGGTTAATCAGGTTTCCCCTCTTTCCAAGGAGTGCAAGATCAAGCCTTTACTTTCAACAGGGAGGTGAATGCTGAAAAGGGTGAAACCAAAATCAACAGACATAAAGACATCAAAAAAAATGGCACAATGATGACAGTATAAATTCCTTAATAGAATAAAATAGTGATGCTACAGCAATAAGCCCCAGTCATGGTATTTCAAGTGAAGTAATTCCTTTTTCTGCTCTAAATCCTTTTAATGTGCCCTCTATTGAATATCTCATACAGGTGGAGTACTATAAATTCTGCTATCTAGCAGCACACACAGTTTGTGTGAGCACTTTATTCCAGCTAAGATGCAAGTATTAATAGCAACACCAATCCTTCCTTTCAACCCCTTCCCTTCCCCAGAAAAAAAAAAAAATTGTTTCTGCTGCCTTTGGCAAGACTTGCTCTGAGGGAGCTCCCACAGAAGGAACAAATATAGGGAAGGAGAAGCAATTCTAAGCCTCTTTTCTTATGATAGACGTTTCCCACATGAAGCTGTCTTAACCTCTCTGTCTGTTTCTCTCGGGCTATACCATTCTGAAGAATAATTCTTAATGAATCTTTAAATGTATGAAATGCAGAGCCATGTGCTCAAGCAATAATAATCAACAGAAGTGAAACTGTAGGCTTCTTAGGGCAGGAGTGAACATTTTGTATTCGTCTGCAAAGTGTGATCCACCTCTGTGAACCGAGTTTAATAGCAGTATAAAAGAGTAAATAACCTGGGAGCAGGGAGTTGTTCTGTATAGCCTCATCAGTTCACTTTGCCATGCACTGATCTAATACACAGTGCAAATTAAAAAGAAACAGAAAAA